>NW_015389159.1:95268-120607 GCF_001527695.2 Protobothrops mucrosquamatus | reverse complement strand
GAAGGAAGGAAGAAGGAAGGAAGGAAGGAAGGAAGGAAAGAAAGAAAGAAAGAAAGAAAGAAAGAAAGAAAGAAAGAAAGAAAGAAAGAAAGAAAGAAAGAAAGAAGGGAGGTAGGTAGGTAGGTAAAAGAAAAGGATGGAGGGAGGGAGGAAGGAAGGAAGGAAAAAGAGAAGGAAGGAAAGAAGGGAGGGAGAGAGGAAGGGAGGGAGGGAGGGAGGTAAAAGAAAAGGATGGAGGGAGGGAGGGAGGAAGGAAGGAAAAAGAGAAGGAAGGAAGGAAGGAAGGGAGAGAGGAAGGGAGGAAGGGAGGAAAAAGAGGAAGGAAAAAGAGGAAGGAAGGAAGGAGAGGGAGGGAAAAGAAAGCAAGGAAGGAAGGAGGAAAAAGAGAAGGAAGGAAGGAAGGGAGGGAGGGAGGGAGGGAGGGAGGAAGGAAGGAAGGAAGGAAAGAAAGAAAGAAAGAAAGAAAGAAAGAAAGAAGGAAGGAAGGAAGGAAGGAAGGAAGGAAAGAAGGAAAGAAGGAAAGAAGGAAAGAAGGAAGGAAAGGTCAATACAGCTTGTGTGTAGTCTTACTTGAGGCACAACTCTCTAATCACATTCAAATGCCTGTAAAGACTAGTAGATATTCTGAGAAGTACAGAGAAAATAAAACTATACTCATGTTAAGAAGCGGCTTCCATATTTGTACCAGATACTCGTATATTTCAACCAATTTAAGTCTCCCACTTCTCTTTTCCAGGCAGATAGGTTTGTACATTGTTCCCAGTTGGGATAAGTTTTGCTTGAATTTGGCTTAGCAGTGTGTGAGCCGATCTACTAGGACTTTTTCATCAAACTATAGCTATAAGAAACCATGGCTTAGCCCAGCATGAAAAAAACAACTATTGTGTTCATGACTGCCTTTCCCCCAGGATTTTATAAATATTCCCTTAGAAGAGCAGAGGTGACAATTTGCGTTCCAAATTTGACAGCCGAAGCACCAGAACCAGGGGAAATGGAAAATGGAGATTGCAAACAAATAAATGCTTTGGGCTATTTTGTTCCTCAACATGATGCTTCCTATCTAGCTACAGACCCTGCTGGGCAGGAATCTTGGAGAGCAGCAGTCCAAACACATCTGGAGGACATCAATGTGGACACCACTGCCTTAAAGATATTAAAGCATTCCAGTGTGGAGTTGAAAAGTGGAAAAAAAAAACCAGTATTTTAAAGTTTAGGCATTCAGCACAAATAATAGAATAAACATGACAGCAGGATCTTGAAAGTCTCCCATATATGTCATCTTGAATTTCAGGATGGAAGAAATATATTAAATAGTGGTGTTCACCACCCAGTGAGGTTTTTGCACTTTCTGGACTGTGTTCCAAGCCAAAGATGATGGTGATGGCATGGTGAAAGAAGAAGAAGAAGAAGAAGAAGAAGAAGAAGAAGAAGAAGAAGAAGAAGAAGAAGAAGAAGAAGAAGAAGAAGAAGAAGAAGAAGAAGAAGAAGNTCTGGCACTTCAAATATATGCTCTAATGATCTCTGTTTATTGTGGATAGTTCCTGCTTTCTGGTTCCTGTCCCTAGTAAATTAATCTACAGTATATAGCATCCTTCCTTTCTCCGTGGGAATGCCTTCTCTTTTCAAGGGCTGTTTAGTGAGAATACCTAAGATTGCTATTAGCCTTATCTCTGAATGTTATCTGCACCGTGCCTTGCATTTGACAAGTGCTCCAAATAGTTCATCTGCAGAGCATTCAGACTCTCCTTCCCCATCATGATAAGGCCACACCTGGAATCCTGCATCCAGTTTTGGTCACCACATTCCAAAACAGATGCTGATACTTTGGAAAAAGTGCAGAGAAGAGCAACCGAAACGATCAAAAGCCAGGAGACTAAAACATATGAAGAACGGTTGCAGGATTTGGGTATGGGAAGTCTAGCGTGCCTGGCTGAGGAATTCTGGGTGTTGAAGTCCACAAGTCATAAAAGGGCCAAGTTTGAAGACTACTGCTATAAGGCTTCTGAAGTTAGTAATATGTTGGGTTTTTTTCCACCCAAGGGTAATAATACCCACATGCCCACTTCATGGTCTGTTTCTATTGCTCTCCTCTGGGAGCAGGTTTCAAAGTATTTCTAGTAGAAATCTACCAGATTCTATAACAGCTTTGTTCCCTATGCCATCAAAATTCCTTGTTCTCACCATGTATATGTATATATCCGAACTAGACTGTGCTGTTTCTCTGGGCCATATATGTGTCTGTATGTGGGTATATGCATAATTTTCTGTCATGTTAATGCAGTGTATATTGGAGGTAGTTACCCTATGAGAGCTGTATGCATCGAAATCTCATGTTAATGTATGCTGATTAGTGTACATTTAAAGTGACAGTAAAATTGTTATTCTATTCTATTCTATTCTATTCTATTCTATTCTATTCTATTCCATTCCATTTTATTCCATTCTATTCTATTCTATTCTATTCTATTCTATTCTATTCTATTCTATTCTATTCTATTTTATTACATTATATTAGATTACATTATATTACATTACATTATATTACATTACATTCTATATTCTATTCTATTCTATTCTATTCTATTCTATTTTATTACATTATATTAGATTACATTATATTACATTACATTATATTACATTACATTCTATATTCTATTCTATTCTATTCTATTCTATTCCATTCCATTACATTACATTACATTACATTACATTACTTTATATAACATTACATTCTATATTCTATTCTATTCTGTTACATTACATTCTATATTCTATTCTATTCTATTCTATTCTATTACATTCTATTACATTACATTATATTACATTACATTATATTACATTACATTCTATATTCTATTCTATTCTATTCTATTCTATTCTATTCTATTCTATTCTATTCTATTCTATTACATTACATTACATTACATTACATTATATTCTATATTCTATTCTATTCTATTCTATTCTATTACATTACATTACATTACATTACATTACATATTCTATATTCTATTCTATTCTATTCTATTCTATTCTATTCTATTCTATTCTATTACATTACATTACATTACATTACATTACATTACATTACATTACATTACATTCTATATTCTATTCTATTCTATTCTATTCTATTCTATTCTATTCTATTCCATTCCATTCCATTCCATTCCATTCCATTCCTTAATTTAAAGTCTAACGGACATGCAACAATTTCATTGACTGCATTTTAAAAACTGCTTGGAGAGTGATTGGCTAAATCTTATTGTTTCCTTCTTGAGGAGTCTCAATCAATCAGAATAGAGCTGGAAGAGACCTTGGAGGTCTTCTAGTCCAACCTCCTGCTCAAGCAAGAGATCCTAACCCTTTTCAGATAGGTGGCTGTCCAGTCTCTTCTTAAAAACCTACAATGTTGGAGCACCCACAACTTCTGGAGGCAAGTCGTTGCATGTGGTTAATTGTCCTCACTGTTAGGAAGTTTCCCCTTAATTCCAGGTTGCTTCTCTCCTTGATTAGTTTCCATCCATTTTTTTCTTGTCTTGCCTTCTGGTGCTTTGTAAAATAAGTAGAGTCCCCTCTTCTTTCTGGCGGGGGTGGGGGTGGGAGGAACAAGTAAGTCCAGTTGCCTTTTGAAAAAGCACCCTTGGGACTTTCATTTACTAAACTGGGTGGCAAGTTGAAAACAGAGAAGCACGTAGATACCACGTATTCAATAAGCAATAAGCTTTTCAGAAATGAAAATAATCCTGGACTTTATTTGGATACTTGAGCTGATTGAGATAGAATCAGTGGTGGGATTCAAATAGGTGAACAACTGGTTCTCTGTGTGGATGCCGCTTCCAGAAGTCCATTCTGGGCCTGGGCAACAAAAAAAATTAGCTACCGGTTCTGCCAAAGTGGTGCGAACCAGCTGAATCCCACCACTGGATAGAATCTAGAAATGTTTAAGCAAGAAGCAGAGATCTTCACATAGACTTCAGCTCCCCAATATTCTACAGTGGAATTCAGCAGCAAAATGCTGAATTCTACAGATGCATTTCACTCCAAGACTAAGAAGGAAAGTAAGTGTATTAAACCTCTGGAAAGTTTAACACTTCTAGGTTATTAAATCGAAGTAGGGCTGAACTAAAGTGAAATTATTTCCCTGCTGAGTTCTATGATGTTGGTGATGGGGTGAGAAGTTGTTTTTTCTCTGTTTGGGTCCAACATCTTGCTTGCTCCATTTATAAGACTAGTGCATTTTTTTTTAAAAAAAAATAGATTTTAAAAAATCCCCTAGGTGTAATTCCAAGGGTTCCCACAGAAAAATTACACTAGATATAACATTTTTGCTCATTTCATTTGTGAAATGCAGACTGGGTCAGTTGCTCTGTTTAATGTCATGATCAATATTGATTTAACTTTTTGAGGGGTTTGGCGGTTCTTTTATTTAAATAATAATAATAAGTACTTCAAATGTTCCAATGCTGATTTGGTCTTGGAATTTCTCTGGACAAATCAAAAAATGCGCACATAGATGTAACCACAGATATAATTGTTACGTTGTGTACATTAATTAATTTGATAAACTGCCAGATAACGCTATCAAAATATTGATGAATGAATTGTGATTACTACTTGGAGTCTCCAAATGCCATTTAAAAATATGAGTATTGGCTCTGGTTGAAAATGAGAAAGCAACATATTTTAATTGATTCCCTCTCTTGGTTTCCTACTGAAAAGCTGAATAAAATATCCCCTGTTGTACTTTAAAAGACGGAGCAAATTTTGCTACTGGGAGAATCAAATACAACAGAGCTGAAGTCTTTAGGTTCAGCCATTTGACATCTCCAGGGTTACTCTGAAAAGGTACTTGCTTTCCTGCTCTTAAAGCTATGAACGCAGAAATTTTAGCATTCTCAAGTAAACAAATAGATAACTCACATTCATGAATTCTTCTTCCAAGTATAGCAACCCTATAAAAACAGGATAGTTAGTGCCCACTCAGACTACGTCAGGAAAATTATTTCCTCACTCGTTGGAAAAGAGGACAGAAAGAATTGCCCCATTGAACATTTTTCCATGTTGAACTGAAAAGACTTCAGCTAGTCATATATAAAATAGAATCACGATCACATGAAGTGTTAGTACCACTTTACAAGGCCTTGGTAAGGCCACACTTGGAATACTGCATCCAGTTTTGGTCACCACCATATAAAAATGATGTTGAGGCTGTCAAGGTAATTATAATTTAGTAGCTGACCGGCAGAAGTGATATTTGGAGAATAGGTCAATAGAATATTTTGGAGGGTATGTACCTAATTGTCATGTATTAAAACAATAAGAATTGTATTAGCTCAATGCTTGAAAAAAAAGGATGTTTGGGGGAAAGGGGAAATCAACTAAAATTAATATATCAACTAAAATTAATATGTGGAATACAGACTATCAATCTGGACTATACAGACTACAGAAATCAATTGTTAAGGAGTGTTTTTACAAATGTACCCAGACAACACACTGTTTACCAATTATGGAGTGACTTATGCTTGTTAAAAAATTAATAAAATATATTATAAAAAAAGAATATTTTTGGGGGTAGTATCCCTTTAAGAGACTATATCTGAGGGGAATGACAGTTGCAATCTATACCTCACTTGAACCATTTGTACATAACTGACTGCCTTGTATTCTGTATGCTCCCTGAATGTTGTTGTTTTATGTTGTATATTAAACCACAGTTCTTTTGATAAACCACTGTCAGGTGTTTGTGAAGCTGTGTTGTCACAAGAAGAAAACAAGAAAAGGGCTGCGATGATTTATATATTTATAAACAACAGAGGCACTAGAAAGAGTGCAGAGAAGAGCAACAAAGATGATTAGGGGACTGGATACTAAAACATGCAAAGAACGGTTGCTGGAATTGAGTATGTCTAGTTTAATGAATAGAAGGACGAGGGGTGACATGATAGCAATGTTCCAATATCTCAAGGGCTGCCACAAAGAAGAGGGAGTCAAGCTATTCTCCAAAGCGCCTGAAGGCAGGACAAGAAGCAACGGATGGAAACTAAGCAAGGAGAGAAGCAACCTAGAACTAAGGAGAAATTTCCTAACAGTGAGAACAATTAATCAGTGGAAGGGCTTACCTCCAGAAGTTGTGGGTGCTCCAACACTGGAGGTTTTTAAGAAGAAATTGGACAACCATTTATCTGAAATAGTATAGATTTTCCTGCTTGAGCAGGGGTTCGAGTAGAAGACCTCCAAGGTCACTTCCAACTCTATTATTCTGTTATTCATGGAATAGATACAGTACTGCAATGCTGGAGTTCCTATTTCTTCTCCATTCTCCTTTCCTTTTGTGTCTATTGAATTGGTTGGTCAGTCGGTTGGTCAGTCAGTCAGTCAGCCAGTTAGTTAGTTGGTTGGTCAGGGGGCTGGTTGTTTGATTGATTAGATGCCATCAAGTCGGTGTTGACTCTTAGCAACCACAAATATGGATTTTCTGATGATCTGTCCCTAACCTGTTGTTCCAGATCTTCCAATGGTGCACCCATCGCCACCAGAATGGAGTCAATCTATCTTGCTGGTGGACATCAACTTCTTCTCTCTTCTTCCATATTTCCCAGCATTAAAGCCTTCTCTGTAGAGCTAGAATGTGTCCAAAATAGGACGGACCTTTCGTGCCTTCTGGGTTGTTTGTTTGATGATCCATTGATTTGTTTTCTTGGTAGTCCACAATATTCTCAGGAGTCTTCTCCACCAACAAAGTTCAAAAGCATACTTTTCCTATCCTGCTTCTTCCTAGTCTAGCTTTCACTTTCATAGAGTGTCTCACAGGGAACAGAACAGAACAGAGCTGGAAGGGACCTTGGAGGTCTCCTAGTCCAGCTCCTGCTCAATCAGGAGAACCTATACCATCTCAGACAGGAGATTGTCTAGTCTCTTCTTAAAAATTTCCAGTGATGGCGTGCCCATGATTTCAGGGGGTAAGCTGTTCCACTGGTTGATTGTCCTCACTGTCAGGAAGTTTCTCCTTAATTCCAGGTTGCTTCTCTCCTTGACCAGTTCCCAACCATTGTTTCTCGTCCTTCCCTCTGGTGCTCTGGTGAACAACCTGACCCCCTCTGCCTTGTGGCAGCCCCTCAGATACTGGAACGCTGCTATCATGTCTCCCCCTATTTCTTCTTTTCTTTAGACTAGCCAAACCCAAGTCCTGCAGCCGTTCTTTGTATGTTTTAGCCTTCAGGCCTTGGATCATCTTAGTTGCTCTTCTCTGAATTTTTTTCCAAACCCTCAACATCTTTTTTGTGATATGGTGACCAAAATTGGCTGCAGTATTCCAGGTGTGGTCTTACTAGGGCTTTGTAAAGTGGTACTAGTACATGGCTTGAGCGTTCTGATCTTGTCTGTTACATTAAGGAAAATGATATCCAACATTGTAGGAAGTGATTAGCCTAACTCAAGAGAGTTAGACTGAGATAGTGCTAAGATGATAGATCACCAGGAAATGTAGAATTGTAAACTGGACTGAAAAGTCTAGAAACATCTTGGGAAAAGACAACCTTTAACCCCATCCATGTTTGTTGCTAAGAAAACTGCAGTGTCCACGAAGTTATCAAGAGTTGAGCTTGATTATTCACCTCATATGTGTTTGTGTTTAGAGAGAGAGAAAGAAGCAGAAAGCTAAGGCAGCATGACCTGCTTACGCATCGAACGAGTTCAGAAGAAAATAAACTCAAACAAAGGATTTTTTTTAGTCCAAAGTTCATTCTTTCATCCGCTACTTGAAACCAGCTTTCATCACTTCAGGACATCCTGAACTCTGACATCTTAGATATTCCATTGACAGACACTGAAATAGATTCACAGTTCTGGAAGGAAGTATGATAAATGGATATTGACTCAATTGCATTACAATCGGACTCAAGGACACTCAACTAAGAATGGGAAACACCGGGTGTAAAGATCCTCTCATCTGTTTGGTTTTTGTGGTCATTCTTTGTTCCTAACACTAAAACAAACTTCAGCCTCTTCTAGAAGCATCAAGCTCTTCTGATAATAATAATAATAATAATAATAATAATAATAATAATAATAATAATAATAATAATAATAATAATAATAATAATAATAATAATAATAATAATAATAATAATAATAATAATAAAGTTGGAAGAGACCTTGGAGGTCATCTATTCCAACCCCCTGCTCAGGCAGGAAACCCTATACCATTTCAGACAAATGTCTGTCCAGTCTCTTCTTAAAAACTTCCAGTGTTGGGGTATTCACCGCTTCTGGAGGCAGGTTGTTCTACTGGTTAATTGTTCTCACTGTCAGGAAGTTTCTCCTTAGTTCTAGGTTGCTTCTCTCCTTGATCAGTTTCCATCCGTTGCTTCTTGTCCTGCCTTCAGGCACCTTGGAGAATAGCTTGACTCCCTTTTCTTTGGGGCAGCCCCTGATCACTTCCATTTCACTAGTAGTTAAAATCCTAAAGTTTCGTATTCGTTTGCTGAAAATATCCGTATCTGGAATTCCTAATGCTTGCCTTGTATTACAAAAGAAGTATCATTGTTCTCTAAAGATTGTTCCTTGGTGGGCAAAATCAAATTAACATGATGAGCTGTGGTGACACAGTGGTTAGAAGGCAGTATTGCAGGCTGACTCTGCATTCCAGAGCCAGGAGTTCGATCCTGACTGACTCAAGATTGACTCAGCCTTCCGTCCTTCTGAGTTCGGTAAAATGGGGACCCAGATTGTTGGGGGCCATATGCTGACTCTGTAAACTGCTTAGAGAGGGCTGTAAAGCACTATGGAGTGGTATATAAATCTAAGTGCTGTTGCTATTCTTTCCTCCCTCCCTCTCTCCCTTCCTTCCTTTCCTCTCTTATTCCCTTTCTCATTCTCCTTTTTGAGGCACAGTGATTAGAGTGCAGTATTGCAGGCTAACTCTGCATTCCACTGCCAGCAGTTCGATCCTGACCAGCTCAAGGTTGACTCAGCTTTCCATCCTTCCCAGGTCGCTAAAATGAGGACTCAGATTGTTGGGGGGCAAGATGCTGACTCTGTAGACCACTCAGAGAATGCAGTAAAGCAGAATATAAGTCTACGTGCTACTGCTATTGCTATTTAATATACATTGCTCAGTAATTCACTTAGTCAGAGCTGTTAATCCTGTCCTGCCAGTGGTGGGATTCAAATATGTGAACAACCGGTTCTCTGTGTGGATTCTGCTTCCGGAAGTCCATTCTGGGCCTGGGCAACAAAAAATTAGCTACCGGTTCTGCCGAACTGGTCTGAACTGGCTGAATCACACCACTGTGTCTTGCCTAATTTTGCTGGAACTCTTGATCAATTATGGAGACATAATGTGAATCACACAGTCCATATTTATACTTTATATGAGCTGTATAGAAAATCAAATAATGCCCTTTTGATTTTGTCCTAGTCAGAATGTTTCCTGAAGGGAAAAAATATAGCTGTCACTATTGTAAAGAAAGAAACCATAAACATGGTTTATCTGTATTATAAACATTTTCTTGGAAGATTCGTGGAACTCTACCGACACCGTGTGGAGAAATCAGAATATTCCCTCAGAAACTTAACGTTGTTTATTTTGATCTGATTCTTGTTGGTTTTTCAGACTTTGCATCGTTTGTATTAATATTTAGCTCAATTTTCTTCAGGTCAACCAACCTCTTGTAAAACAAGCCAATAAATATTTTTCATAGAAGTAGAATCTTATTCATAAGAAAAACATATTCAGCATAATAATCAAATTGGGATCCGCTCCAAAGGAAGGATTAACCTATCCTAAAAATATTCTGAACTTTTTTTTAAAAAAAAAAAGTTAATTATTTACCGTTCCTGAATTGCAAATAAGGGAAAAGAAGGAGTAAAATTGTGTTGGTCTTTTTATTTGTTTGTTTGTTTATAAAATTTAATGGCCAAACCCGTTTTACCTCGAGGTAATTCTGGGTGGCTTTATTTTAAAAACGTCCCCACAAAAAAACTGCATTAGAAAATCCTGCTTGACTAAAATCTGCCAGCTGCTCAATGATTGTGCAAACCTTGTGTACACACACAAGAGTGAGCAGCTACTTGGCAGCCTTTAAGAAGACTAGGCCAGGAAACGGATATCACCAACATCACAATAATGCTACTACTACTACTACTACTACTACTACTAATAATAATAATAATAATAATAATAATAATAATAATGATAACGTTGGAAGGGACCTTGGGGGTCATCTAGTCCAACCACCTGCTCAAGCAGGAAACCCTATACCATTTTGGACAAATGGCTGTCCAGTTTCTTCTTAAAAACTTCCAGTGTTGGAGCATTCACCGCTTCTGGAGGCAGGTTGTTCCACTGGTTAATTGTTCTAACTGTCTATTGTTACAGAGAATAATAATAGAAGAACAAAAGTCTGCCCTCTTACAACAGAACCAGAATCAGAATAGAGCTGGAAGGGACCTTGGAGGTCTTCTAGTCCAGCCCCTGCAGTGACTCTCTAGTCTCTTCTTAAAAACTTCCAGTGTTGGAACACCCACAACTTCTGGTGGCAAGCTGTTCCACTGGTTAATTGTCCTCACTGTTAGGAAGTTTCTCCTTAATTCCAGGTTGCGTCTCTCCTCGATTAGTTTCCATCCATTGCTTCTTGTCTTGCCTTCCGGTACTTTGGAGGGTAGATTGACCCCCTCTTTTTTTGTGGCAGCCTCTCAAATACTGGAAATATCATGATCAAGACAGGATTAGTTTGAAGGTTCTTTCTTCTCACACTTTCTTCTTCTTCTCCCTTAATGGTGCCTGCATACCTTCAATCACATGTTCATTCTGCATTTGACCCCACATATCTGTGTTTAGGTGGCTGAATTCCTTGATATTCTGGGCCAACATTTATGCTTTGAAATTCTTTGATCCTTTCTTAGGTTCCTGTTTCTACAGGTCTTACCCATGGATGGACTTGGAAGATGCTTGAAACTGTTACTAATGGTGATATCAATCGCCAGCTCTTTGAAGACATGTGGACAATAACAGCCAAGAAGGTGCTAAGGTGTTGATAGTCAACACAATGCAACTAAACAAATATGCTATAAGGTAGTTTAAGTGCTGGGCTGCATTAACAGAGGGATAGAATCAAGATCACATGAAGTGTTAATACCGCTTTACAAAGCCTTGGTAAGGCCACACTTGGAATACTGCATCCAGTTTTGGTCACCACGATGTAAAAAAGATGTTGAGACTCTAGAAAGAGTACAGAGAAGAGCAACAAAGATGATCAGGGGACTGGAAGCTAAAACATATAAGGAACAGTTGCTGGAATTGGGTCTGTCTAGTTTAATGAAGAGAAGGACGAGGGGGGACATGATAGCAGTGTTCCAGTATCTCAGGGGCTGCCACAAAGAAGAGGGAGTCAAGCTATTCTCCAAAGCACCTGAAGGCAGGACAAGAAGCAACAGATAGAAACTAATCAAGGAGAGAAGCAACCTAGAACTAAGGAGAAACTTCCTGACGGTGAGAACAATTAACCAGTGGAACAACCTGCCTCCAGAAGCGGTGAATGCTCCAACACTGGAAGTTTTTAAGAAGAGACTGGAGAGTCATTTGTCTGAAATGAGCAGTGGGTTGGACTAGATGACCTCCAAGGTCCCTTCCAACTATTATTATTATTATTATTATTATTATTATTATTATTATTATTATTATTATTATTATTATTATTATTATTATATTACTACTACTACTACTACTACTATATTTTCTGCTTGTAATAATAATAATAGTAATAATAACAACAATAACAATAACTCAACAGTTGGACTAGAAGACTTCCAAAGTCCCTTCCAACTTTATTATTGTTGTTGTTGTTGTTGTTGTTATCAATAATAATAATAATAATAATAATAATAATAATAATAATAATAATAATAATAATAATATTTTCTTCTGCTCTTATTTGTTAATGGTTTTTTTTGCATCTACTCCATTTCTTTTTCTTCATGTATGCTAAATTAATAAATGATAAGCGAGAAGACACAACATTGTTGTAAGTTATTTTGGGGGAGGAAATATGTAGGCATTCATCACCTGTATGCTAATTTTCTGCCAAACAGTTATGAAAGCAATTCTGATTCCGAGACCCACACAAAGCGCAAAACAGGAGCTCATCCCACACACACATTTATTTCTAATTGATGGTTTTTTTTCTTTAAAAAGATGGAAATCTTAATCATAGATTTTCTGCATTGTTGCCATTTGCATCCTAAACTGATATTTAAAAAAAAAAAAAGTCTTTGAAACACCTAACAAATTAGATGAATTAATTTTTAAAACTTTTAGGGGTTTTTTTTAAAACTATTTTCCCCAGCAGATGGCAGCACAGCATACAATAATATTAATAAAGCGCCAGTACAGTGAGCTGCATATGAACTGAATCGAGGGGGGAAATAGATGATAAAATCAGAGCTGGGATTGCTTTTGAGATCAAAAGTGAAATGCAGATGTTTTATTTCTCTTCAGATTCTATTCACCCAGGACCCTGAACGCACGTTGCCTGTGTTTCCGATTCTTATCTCCACGTTATGTCACCAGACTATGAAGCTAAAGCATTTAAGCAGCTAACATCTGTTGGGTCTGTTATATTAATGGACTAGATATGTAGAGTTCCCTATGAACGCGGCTGGTTAATGTGATTTCCTGGCTTAGTGTCTTAATGATTCAGCTGGCTATCTTGTTTTATGTTTATATAATTTGTATACATAAATCCAGGATATGAGAAGCTATAAATTTGCCCCAGGGAAACGCTTGAAAGAAAAGATTCTAAGGAAGGCTAACGTGCAGAAAAAAGGCTTGAGGGACTAAATGCTAAATCTACCCAAAACAAAGGCAATCTTCTTGAGATGTTCTAGAGCAGAGGTCCCCAACCTTTTGGGCACCAGGGACCGGTTCCGTGGAGAAAGGGTTGTCCACGGACCAGAGAGAGCATCCCACGGATGGGGCTTTGCTTGTTTGTGCAGACCGGCTACTGGCCTGCTGTGGCCCGGTACTGGTCCACAGACCAGGGGATTGGGGACCCCCGTTCTAGAGAACCTTTTCTGCTTTGGTGTCCCTCTAAAGCAGGGGTGTCAAACTACCGGCCTGCAGGCCGGATGCATCATAGCGATACCGCGCCCACCCCATTGCCGGCAATGGCCAAAAAGTCGCGATACATCACGCCACACCACGTGACGTTGCGAGTTTGACACCCCTGCTCTAAAGTGTTCAATTTCGTCGACCATGTTCTCCAGGGTTTACAGAAATGAAAATCTAATGTGTAGGAGGGAAGTTGGCAAATAACAGGATGGCTACCGAAGGATGGTGAACATAGGATTTAGAGCAAAATTTCAAACAGCCACATAGGGTTGATGCTTATTGATTAGATTAGATCTGGCAGTGTGCTGGAAGCAAAGAATTCAGACAATTTAAAGTTGGCAAGTTTAAACCACAGATGGTAGTCATCTGGAAAGTTGGGTGTTTTCCCCGTATTGTTCTTTCCTCTCTCGACTACTCCAGGATATTATTTTGAAGTGCAAACAATTTGTTTTTATTTTACTACTTTAAAAAAAAAAAAAGCTTCACAGAACTGCAAGAGTTTTACAATGACCATTGTGAATATAGATAAGATAAGGTAAGGTAAGGTAAGGTAAGGTAAGGTAAGGTAAGGTAAGGTAAGGTAAGGTAAGGTAAGGTAAGGTAAGGCAAGGCAAGGCAAGATAAGATAAGATAAGATAAGATAAGATAAGATAAGATAAGATAAGATAAGATAAGATAAGATAACCTTTATTGTCATTTTTTTAATGTGGGCACCACGGCACACATCAAAAATGAAATTTAGTTGCCTGCTCTCAAAGTGAAACACATACATGACACACACCTAAATATACTATATACAACATATGTATAGATCCACACCCCTGCATGTACATATCAAATAAATATTAAATATTGTCCATCTTGAATAAATAACGGAAGGAGGAAGCTTTAGGGTTCACAAGGTTAATGCTGTATGGAATGAAACCATGGCTCAATCTGGATGTTCTGCTACAGATACCACGAACCCCCCCCCCTCCCAGAAGGTAACAAGGAAAACAGGTCATGAAGAGGGTGTGTAGTGTCCCAGATGATCATATGGACCCTGCTCAAGCAACGCTTCTGTGCTATGTCCTGGATGGAAGGGAGGGAACTGCCAATGATCTTTTCTGCCGTCCTCTAGAGACAGTGGAGAGAGGGAGTGAGTGAGTGAATGAGGGAGGGAGGGAGGGAGGGAGGAAGGAAGGAAGGAAGGAAGGAAGGAGGGAGGGAGGAAGGAAGGAGAGAGACAGTGGAGAGAGGGAAGGAGGGAGGGAGGAAGGAAGGAAGGAAGGAAGGAGAGAGAGAGAGAGACAGTGGAGAGAGGGAGGGAGTGAATGAGGGAGGGAGGGAGGGAGGGAGGAAGGGAGGAGGGAGGGAGGGAAGGAAGGAGAGAGAGAGAGTGGAGGGAGGGAGGAAGGAAGGAGAAAGACAGTGGAGAGAGGGAGGGAGGGAGGGAGGGAGGGAGGGAGGGAGGAAGGAAGGAAGGAAGGAAGGAAGGAAGGAAGGAAGGAAGGAAGGAAGGAAGGAAGGAGAGAGAGAGTGGAGAGAGGGAGGGAGGGAAGGGAGGGAGGAAGGAAGGAAGGAAGGAAGGAAGGAAGGAAGGAAGAAGTACTGCTCAAATGTTTTATTTACATTTTTAAGATAATTTCACCCTCCCCTTAAAGTTGTAGAATTCATAGTCACAAGAGCTACAAATATCCTACCTGGAGAGCTTTCAGTTTACCTAATCTGCAAGTAAAATGATCCTTTTTTACTTTTCTATTTATTTATGTCTGTGCAAAGCTGGAAAAGGAGTCCTTGGCGAAATGAAAATTAGCAGGACCAAAGTGCACCGTTTTGAAGCGTGAAAGCATCCATGTCCTCTAAGCCTTTGGCACGGTGGCTTCAAAGTGACACTAAAGCCATCTCTTCCTACACTTGTGTGTGTGTGTGTGTGTGTGCATGCATCCACAGCTGCTTTACTATGGCAATCATCCTGGGCAAAGCGTTATCTGTGCCCCCACGTGCAAACAGAATGGGGAAAGTCTTCAAAGCATTGGGAGATGTGGTTATTTTCATGCTTCGGAGTGGGATCCTCTGTTCACGTGGCTGCGCGTTGTAAAGCATTCGTTTTACAGGCTTAATATTTTATTCCTTCACCTTCGGTCTCTGTTTGGCATCTATTTTTTGAAACTACCTAATTCGAAAAAATCACCAAGCAGCTGCTCAATTAATGCAAAACATGATTTCTAGATCATTCCCAGACAGCAGGAACAATGCAAGCCCCACATCTGGTTCACACACTGAGTTCCTCTTCTGCCAGATAGACACCACTCCAATCTGCAACAGTCAGGGAGAAAAATCGACGCCATAATTCTATAAAGCTAAAAACATCGGACCGAAAGCTGTGATAGAGGAAGAACAAATTGCTACCCCGTTTCCCCCAAATTAGGAACCAACCCTGCTTTTTGCCAAGCTATTTGCATAATTGAGGTAAAAACGAATATGAGAATTAACTGAGAGCCAGTTGGGTCTAGTAGTGGTTAAGCCGCCAGCTTGGAAAGCAGGAGGTTGTGAGTTCTAATCCTGATTTAGGCACGGAAGCTGACTGGGTGACATTGGGCCAATCGCGAGGAGATGGTGGTTTCTAGTCCTGCTTTAGGCTTTAGGATATGATCGCCACCTTGAGTTATTTGTGAAAATAATAAAGGCACGATGCAAATAAATACGTAAATACAGATCGTTGGGGGACAATTAACCAGTGGAACAACCTGCCTCCAGAAGCGGTGAATGCTCCAACACTGGAAGTTTTTAAGAAGAGACTGGATGGCCATTTGTCTGAAATGGTGTAGGGTTTCCTGCCTGAGCAGGGGGTTGGACTAGATGACCTCCAAGGTCCCTTCCAACTTTACTATTACTATTATTATTATTATTATTATTATTATTATTATTATTATTATTATTACTACTACTACTACTACTACTACTACTACTATTATTATTATTATTATTATTATTATTATTATTAATATGCTGACTCTGTAAACAGCTTAGAGAGGGCTGTAAAGCACCTGAAGTTGTACATAAGTCTAAGTGATTTTGCTACTCCTTCCTTCCTTCCTTCCTTCCTTTCCTCCCTCCCTCCCTCCCTCCCTCCCTCTCTTATTCCCTTCCTCATCCTCCTTCCTGGTGGTGCAGTGGTTAGAATGTAGTATTACAGGCAAACTCTGTCTACAGCCAGGAGTTCAATCCTGATCAGCTCCAGGTTGACTCAGCCTTCCATCCTTCCGAGGTGGGTAAAATGAGGACCCAGATTGTTGGAGGCAATATGCAGACTCTGTAAACCGCTTAGAGAGGGCTTTGTAAAGCACTGTGAAGCGATACGTAAGTCTAAGTGATTTTGCTATTCCTTCCTTCCTTCCTTCCTTCCTTCCTTCCTTCCTTCCTTCCTTCCTTCCTTCTTTCCTCTCTTATTCCCTTTCTCATTCTCCTTCCTGGTGGGACAGTACTTAAAAGGAAGTATTGCAGGCTAATTCTGCCCACTGCCAGGAGTTCGATCCTGACCGATTCAAGGTTGACTCAGCCTTTCAACCTTCCGAAGTCAGTAAAATGAGGACTCAGATTGTTGGGGGTAATATGCAGACTCTGTAAACCGCTTAGAGAGGGCTGTAAAGCACTGTGAAGCGATACATAAATCTAAGTGATTTTGCTACTCCTTCCTTCCTTCCTTCCTTCCTTCCTTCCTTCCTTCCTTCCTTCCTTCCTTCCTTCCTTCCTTCCTTCCTTCCTTCCTTCCTGAGCTGTGGTGGTGCAATGGTTAGAATGCAGTGATGCAGGCTAACTCACTGCTCACTCCAGGAGTTCAGTCCTGACTGGCTCAAAGTTGACTCAGCCTTCCATCCTTCCAAGATCGGTAAAATAAGGACCAAGGACTCCACAGTCTTCCCTCTCCTCCTCCTCCTCCTCCTCCTCCTCCTCCTCTCCCCCTATATATATTTACACCATCATTTGTTGTTTTGATTTAAAAAAAGACAGTTGGCACAATCCTTGTTTCCATTACCTCTTCTCCATCAAACCCTGTGCCATCAGGTCAGCAATGATCTCAGTTGGAGTATGTACTTTCCCCCCAAAAAAACCCAAAAGCTTGTCCCATCTGCGAGTCTGCGCTGCTGTTGCCAAGACCCCTCATTGTGGTAATGAGGGAAAGCAGTAATCACAGTCCCAAAGGTGGATGAAATCAACTCCAAAGTTTCCGTTCAAATGAGTTACGTCTACAGATGTGTTTTCCCCCACAACCTTATTTATTTTCAGAAGTGAGCCAAAGTACATTTGGTGATTGAATTGTATACTATCTGACAATTGTATAGAACTGTGGTGAATTTGCTGGAGATAGTCCTCTGCTTCAATGGAAGACTCAGCCAGACGTGCCTCAAAGCCTTTTTTCCCAAAAGGAAATTGGACTTTCTTGTTTTTCCTTGAAGACATTTCGCTTCTCATCCCAGAAGCTTCTTCAGTTCTGAATGAATGGTGGAAGATGGAAGGATTGATATTCCTTGAAGTCATCTGCAAGGAGGCATATGACAGCACCTGTCTCTTGTTTACAACGGTCCTTTCAGCACTTCCAAGAAGGCTCCACACTCAATTTGCACTATTCAGGTGACCCTGAAGGCACAAACAAACCTCCAAGTGGCTTCAATGACTCCCAGAAAGAGTGCTAATGACTAGATGACTGCAAGGAATATAAATCCTTCCATCCCCCACCATTCAGTCAGAACCAAAGAAGCTTCTTGGATGAGAAGTGAAATGTCTTCAAGGAAAAACAAAGTCCAGTTGCCTTTTGAAAAAGCACCTTTGGGACAACCATGACCTGGAATCTCCCTAGACCAGTGGTGGCGAACCTATGGCACGGGTGCCAGAGGCGGCACTCGGAGCCCTCTCTGTGGGCACACGTGCCATTGCCCCAGCCTTGCCTCCCCCGCGACCACCTCCTCATCAGCAGCCCCCCTGGAGGAGAGTCGCCCCCGAGTGTGGTCCACACAGAGCAGCACAGCCAAGGATATGGCAGCCAGGCAGCGTAGACAAGACTCTGCCCTCATGCCCGATTGCGCACAGTTGATGCTGCGGGGCACGGGCAGAGGGCGTGGCCACCTTGGTGCTGCTGGGCTGCCTGGGTGATCTGTGGCGGACCCTGCAGGTGGTGAGTGGCCCTGCGGGCAGGCGGGGTGGGGGCGGGGCAGGGGGTGGAGCAGAGGCAGGGCCAGTTTTTGGGCACTCAGTCTCTAAAAGCTTCGCCATCACTGCCCTAGACATTTAGCAAGATGTGATCTCAGAAAGCTACGGTTGGAAAGCCTGAGGTGTTTTAAACCCTTAGTACCCTTTGCCGAAGGACAGGGAGATGTCCTCAAGACAACTGTCCTTTGAAGTTAATGGTTCTCCTCTCGTGAAGGACACTTTTTCCTTCTCCAAAAACTATTTTGTTTTGTAGTTAGGATCTGCATCCTGGATCTTCTGGTATTAGCTGGGATTTGGCTCTTGACTGGTTGATGTGCTGCCTGCAACCCCTAAAATGGAATCTCCCTAGTTGAGCTCATCTCCAGGTGACCACAGGGACCCACCCATGTTGGGTTTTTTTTGGCAGAAATAAAAGAATAGTTTTCCACTGGCTTCGTCCAATATCTTTTCTTTCTTTCTCTTCTGCTCTGTATGCCTCATACCAAGAACCCTCCGCTCCCCAGACATATAACCCTTTATTCAGGAATAAGGTCATTTGGCAGAAGGCTCTTAGATACATCCCTCAGACAAGCATTATGCCGTAAACACCCAGATGATTTGCCATTTTTCGGCAGAAGAAGTCAGCATCTGTGCTGGAGGAGTTTCAAATTCAGCCTTTCTCCTCCCGTCTTTATTCGCCAATAAACCTGGCAAACTGCATGGTGGCCTTGGATGGCTCAGACATATTTAGTGAACGGTCCTGTCTGTCTGGGATCTCCTGGTTGCTGTCTTGCCAGATTCATCCCTTAGACAGTAGCGCAGACTGTTGTCCTTGGAATTTCTGGACGCCTCCATCCAAGTCCAAACAAATAAAACCCACTCATAAAACCTTTGGGAAAGATGATTAAGAACTCTGTGTTTCCATGCTTCTAAGGCAATCTTTGTGGAGCATATTTTTTTCCCCACATTGTCAATAAAAAATTTTTTTCTTTCATGCGTATCCCAAACTTGCACAGGGATGAACTCCGTTCATGTACTACCAACCACAGAATCTGGAAACAATCAGGCCAGCAGCAAATTTTCCGCTGATATCTTTCCATCCACCCAATTAAATCAAACAACAACAACAAAACTTTCTCCAACTAGCACCTTTTTTTCCCCATTCCTGTCTGAGTCAAGGCAAAGATTTCCATCTCTGTCCATGGATCAATAATACCTTTTTTTCTGGTGCCACTCAAAGAAAAATGCACGGTTACCTTGATAATAAATAGTCTTCACCAGTGGTGGCGAAACTATGGCACGGGTGCCAGAGGCGGCACTCAGAGCCCTCTCTGTGGGCACATGTGCCGTTGCCCCACTCCTAGGCCTTCAGCTGGGTTTTATAAAATCTTTTTGCTTTAGGCCTCCACCGCCGTGTGCAAAAAAAGGTTCAATCAATCAGTCAATTTCAACTTCTTGTGGGAACAAAAAGATCTTGCAAAGTTGGAATTGATTGATTGAACTTTTTAGTCCCACCCAGTCTGCCGTTACCACTGCAGCCACACCCACACAATTGGCCACACCCACCCGGCACTCGACGATGCATAAGTGGGTTTTGGATTGCAGTTTGGGCACTCAGTTTCTAAAAGGTTCGCCATCACTGCTCTTCACTGTAATCCCTTTAAAATGAATTGCTTAATGAACGGTGAAGATGCTTAGTGGAAGGTTGAGAGTTCAGTCTTAAGTAGTGGCACATGTTTCTCTCCAGGATGCAAAATAAAAAAAAATCTGCTGTGAACTCCGCATAGGCATCAGGAAGGGAATCCGGCCAGTAAACCCTTGCTCCCTCCAGTTGCCACAACTCTACCCGGCATTAAGGGAACTACAGGGTCACAAAAAGGGTGTTTTATGGTGCCATTCAAAAACCTGTGATGCTACTTTGATAATAAAAAGTATCCGCTATAATCTCTTAAAGTGAATTGCTTAATGAGCGGTGTGGTGGCCTAGAGGTGAAGACACTCGCCTCCGACTCGGAAGATTGAGAGTTCAATCCTAAATAGCAATAGCACTTAGACTTATATACCTCTTCACAGTGCTTTACAGCCCTCTCTAAGCAGTTTACAGAATCAGCATGTTGTCCCCCAACAATCTGGGTTCTCATTTTACTGACCTCAGAAGGACAGAAGGCTGAGTCAACCTTGAGCCAGTCAGGATCGAACTCCTGGAGTGAGCAGTGAGTTAGCCTGCATTAATGAAGAGAAGGACGAGGGGGGACATGATAGCAGTGTTCCAATATCTCAGGGGCTGCCCCAAAGAAGAGGGAGTCAAGCTATTCTCCAAAGCACCTGAAGGCAGGACAAGAAGCAACGGATGGAAACTCATCAAGGAGAGAAGCAACCTAGAACTAAGGAGAAACTTCCTGACATTTAGAACAATTAACCAGTGGAACAACCTGCCTCCAGAAGCGGTGAATGCTCCAACACTGGAAGTTTTTAAGAAGAGACTGGACAGCCATTTGTCTGAAATGGTGTAGGGTTTCCTGCTTGAGCAGGGGGTTGGACTCGATGACCTCCAAGGTCCCTTCCAACTTTATTATTATTATTATTATTATTATTATTATTATTATTATTATTATTATTATTATTATTATTATTATTATTATTACATTGCACCACCGCAGCTCTTGATAGTGGCAGATGTTCCTCTCTTACCTGTGGAGAGAGTTTGCCTGTAATTCTGCATTCTAACCACTGTGCCATCATGATTTAGATAGCAATAGCAACAGCACTTAGACTTACAGTATATACCACCTTATAGTGATCAGTTAGTCCACTGATTAATTGTTCTAACTATCAGAATATTTCTCCTTAGTTCCAGGTTGCTTCTCTCCTTGATGAGTTTCCATCCGTTGCTTCTTGTCCTGCCTTCAGGCGCTTTGGAGAATAGCTTGACTCCCTCTTCTTTGGGGCAGCCCTTAGATATTGGAAGACTGCTATCATGTCCTCCCTTGTCTTTCTATTCATTAAACTAGACATACCCAATTCCAGCAGCCTTTCCTTATATGCTTTAGCCTCCAGTCCCCTAATCATCTTTGTTGCTCTTCTCTGTACTCTTTCTAGAGTCTCAGCATCTTTTTTACATCGTGGTGACCAAAACTGGATGCAGTATTCCAAGTGTGGCCTTACCAAGGCATTGTAAAGTGGTATTAATACTTCACGTGATCTGGATTCTATCCCTCTTTTAATGCAGCCTAGCACTGTGTTGGCTTTTTTGATGTTCATGACCCTACTTTACATTCATAACATTGAGAGTCAAGATGCAAATTGCTCATCTTTTTCATAAATTTGGCTTCTGAATCCCAGAGGCTAAATGTTCCAACGCCTACAAGTCATACTAAGAACATTTTCAAAAGTGATTTACAATGATTTTCCCAAAGTTAAAATAAGGACAAGAATATGGATGATTCATCCATATCATCATAATGATGCACGAAGCATCAGGGGGTATATTGGAAAGAAAATTACTCTCTTCACTTTGAGGCTCAGAATGTTCCTAGGTGTTTATAATGAGAAAGATATGGCCATACTAAATGTCCTCCTATCCCACGTTTGTGATATCATTTATGTTCCTTACCATCAACACTTAACAACAGAATAACAGAGCTGGAAGGGACCTTGGAGGTCTTCTAGTCCAACCCCCTGCTCAAGCAGGAGACCCTATCTCATTTCAGACAAATAACTGTCCAATCTCTTCTTTAAAATCTCAAGTGTTGGAGCACCCACAACGTCTGGATGCCATCTGTTCCACTGATTAATTAACAGAACAGAATATTTAATTAACATAATAACACAGTTGGAAAAGATCTTGAAAGTCTTCTAATTCAACCCCCTGTTCAAGCAGGAGACCCTATGCCCTTCAGACAAATGACTGTCTCTAGTCTCTTCTTAAAGCTTCCAATGATGGAGCACCCACAACTTCTGGAGGCAAGTTGTTCCACTGGTTAATTGTTCTCACTGTCAGGAAATTCCTCCTTGATTCCAGGTTGCTTCTCTCCTTGATTAGTTTCCATCCGTTGCTTCTTGTCTCGCCTTCAGGTGCTTTGGAGAATAGCTTGACCCCCTCTCAACCTCAATCCTTTGACTTGCCTATTTAAGCACCTTCTAGAGAAAGAAAAATAGGATAAAAATATAAATGGTGAAAGACTCTGAAAATACTTTCTTGGATGTTCTAATACTTAATTCAGAGAGAGAGAGAGAGAGAGAGAGAGAGAGAGAGAGAGAGAGAGAGAGAGAGAGAGAGAGAGAGAGAGAGAGAGAGAGAGAGAGAGTTCATAAAGTAGAAAATTGGCAAAAGGTTCTAGTGAGCTGAAAGTATGAAAAAAAGAGATGTGGCTAAGAGACCCACCACATTATGGAACCCACTGATCTCCAGGTGTTCATAACTCTGTTTTCTGGTGGGAAACATTTTTGGGTGGTTAAGAGCCGTCGCAAAACAGCATGAAGCACAGTAGGCACATATTGAGCCAATTTGAGACTTCTGGATTCCACCCGGTGGACCACGAGTTTCAGGAAATCATTATCGCTCTGTTGTCCAAAACCGTGAGCTTTCGCCAACCCGTATTATTCAATTCCTCAAAATACTGTAAGCTCCTGGATCTGGGAGGTCATTCTTTACACGGAGCATAAAACAATAGAAACGGGACACCGTTATACACGTTGTGGCTGATCCAAATTATTATTTTTAACTTTGAAGTATACTGATCACTGACGTACGAATAGGTTTCACGGTTATTAACTAAATAGTACGCTTTGCTGAAGGCGAGTCTCAGCGAAGGGACTACAGAGACTTCCATGAACATTTGCACAGAAGAAAGTAATTTTTTTCTGCCATATATTTTGGCACCGTTGAAAAAGGAAAGATTTCCACTAATAAATGATGCAGGGATATTGTCCACAGTAGCCTAAGCAGCTCTGCTATTTTTACCCTCATCACCCAGACTTTAGAGGGACTAGACTCTAGAATAAGCAGCCATCGTTAAAAAGCTCACTTACTTTTCTCAAGAAATTAAACAACCTGTGTCAGTGTGTATAAGACAGGGGTGTCACACTCAATTTCACTGAGGGCCGTATCAGCATTGCGGGTGGCCAGGGTGGATGCGCCCTACTGGGTGGGCATGGATGGAGTGGGTGTGGCCTACTGGGTGGGCATGACCAGCTCTACATCGTTCCCATCAAGGGTGCCTGTGGGGGCCTGGGCAGGAGTGGGACAGATCTGAGGGTCTCTGGCAGAAGGGGGTGGGACCGGGGCAAGTGCCAAGGCATGGTCCATTTCTTCATTCCTCACAAAGGGTGACACTTCCCCAGCATGCACCCAGGGGACGGGGCTGACACGGCAGGGCCTGATTCCTCGCTGTTTCCAGACGGCCTTGTGGAGCTAAGACTGAATGCATTTCAGCATAGATGGTCACCACAAAATTGTACATTGGCTCCCTCCCGGCCAGCCTGGGCCAGGGCCAAGGCAGATGGGGCCGTTCCCTCACTGTTTCCAGGATGGCTTCGTGGGCCACATGAAACCACTTCGCAGGCCACATCCGGCCCCCGGGCCTTGTGTTTGACGTGTCTGGTATAAGAAGATTTATAGAATATAACTTAGAACACATTTTCAAGACAAATTAACAAGGAGAAGATTTGCAAACCCGGGAGATGGCTTGCTTGAGGAGGCCAAATGGAACAAGCTTTTTCTCCGCCATTATAGTTGCTTTTTCGACTTAAGAGAGAACGATCACAAAAAGGAGGAAAAATCAGGAATGTTCTAAAAAAATTACAATAAAGGAAAGTTTGCCTCTATACCTTATAATGTATTAATGAAGCTGCGTTAAATTAAAGTGATTTAATTGATTTAAAGGACACCTCAGTTGCCAAGGCAATTCTAAGTGAGATACAATAAATTAATTAAAAACAAAATAAGACAGCCAATAAATCTACAATAAATAAAATACCAGAGAAGTGGAATTCCTTCCTTCCTTCCTTCCTTCCCTCCCTCCCTCCCTCCCTCTCTTATTCCCTTCCTCATCCTCCTTCCTGGTGGTGCAGTGGTTAGAATGAAGTATTACAGGCAAACTCTGTCTACAGCCAGAAGTTCAATCCTGATCAGCTCCAGGTTGACTCAGCCTTCCATCCTTCCGAGGTCGGCAAAATGAGGACCCAGATTGTTGGAGGCAATATGCAGACTCTGTACACTGCTTAGAGAGGGCTGTAAAGCAGTGTGAAGCGGTATATACGTCTAAGTGCTATTGCTATGTCTTCGTCCCTTCCTTCCTTCCTTCCTTCCTTCCTTCCTTCCTTCCTTCCTTCCTTCCTTCCTCTCTTATTCCCTTTCTCATTCTCCTTCCTGGTGGGACAGTACTTAAAAGGAAGTATTGCAGGCTAATTCTGCCCACTGCCAGGAGTTCGATCCTGACCGGTTCAAGGTTGACTCAGCCTTTCAACCTTCCAAAGTCAGTAAAATGAGGACCCAGATTGTTGGGGGTAATATGCAGACTCTGTAAACCACTTAGAGAGGGTTGTAAAGCACTGTGAAGCGGTACACAAGTCTAAGTGATTTTGCTACTCCTTCCTTCCTTCCTTCCTTCCTTCCTACCTTCCTTCCTTCCTTCCTTCCCTCCCTCCCTCCTTCCCTCCCTCCTTCCCTCCCTTGCTTCCTTCCTCTCTTATTCTCTTCTTCATTCTCCTTCCTGGTGGTACAGTGGTTAAAATGTAGTATTGCAGGCAAACTCTGTCCACAGTCAGAAGTTTAATCCTGACCAGCTCAAGTTTGACTCAGCCTTCCATCCTTCCGAGATTGGTAAAATAAGGACCCAGATCGTTGGGGGCAACAGGCTGATTCTGTAAACCACTTAGAGTGGGCTGTAAAAGCTTTGTGAAGCAGTATATAAGCCTAAGCACTATTGCTATCATTAAACGTCAAATCAGGATAGAACAACATAAATATGAATGTGTTAAAACGCTAATTATCAAAAGCACGTTTATCTTCCAGTCCCAATTGTTCTGTAACTCTAACGTATAATAGTTTTGTGCA
>NW_015389159.1:88037-93541 GCF_001527695.2 Protobothrops mucrosquamatus | reverse complement strand
CACTATACCCAAAGGCATTTTTCTTTTTTCCATGTTTTTATCCTCTCTATCAACAAAACCTCTTTGTCTTCCTTCTCTCCACACCTACAGTGACAGCCCAACACTGTCCCTTAAGATTATACAATCATTTTCTCCAGGGTGACCCACAGTTGTGCTGCACAAATCTTGAAGGTCACTAGGTGGCAGCGCAGAGAGACAGTAAATGGTAACCTTTAGCTGCCCTCTAGTGATCTTCTGAGGTTTTGCAGCTCAACTGTTCCGTGAAGAGTCAAGCTCACACTTTCTCTTATCGAGTCATGTAGCCTCCAGTTTAAAACATAGACAAAACAACAAACAAAACATGCTGAAAACATTGAATGGTTTGCACTCAAAGGCTGCTTAATTTGTTTGGTTCTCTTTGTGCCGTGGGACATCCTATTTAGCTTCTGAGGCTAAACCAGAGGTCTATTTTATAGTGCACCTCTGGGCTCCATACCATGAACTAACAGAATTTCATCGTATACAATTAATTCCTGTAAGATCAATGCTATTTTAAGTGTGACTATTACAGCTCAAAATCAAATCTTTAAGAATGGTCATTTTCTTGTGCAGATATTCTCGCTGTGTTTTTTTTTATTATTATTATTTGGTTGGGGAAGAAGACACGCAGGCAGTTTTGGGGAGGGGAAGGCAATCTGTGAGGTTGTTCATCACGAGAACTGTCAGGTCTCTAAGTCCTGAGTTATTAATAAAAGAGGAGACATGGTTACTGTCTCAGTAAAGAATCTAGAATTAGAATGCTCAGTAGTATAATTCACTTCTGTTAGGAAGTCATCCCACTGTCTGATCCGATGTAAGGACAGGATCAGAGTGCTATACCTCCCAACTTGCCTTAAGGCCAGATCAGATATTAAGGAAACAGTCCAGCCTGAGTAATTCTTAATAAATGTGTATAAATAATGAATTGGCTTCCTATTATCTAACTTGGGAAAAGTCATAAATAAAGAACTTAAACGGAGCTGAACGGGGTGCAATTTATCAGAAAGCTGGACCGTTAGGAAGTCCTAAAGCACAATAATATACTTCACAACAATTGGTCCAGGGATTTTGCCTTATATTCTGTTGAAATCTGGAATCACTATGAAAGTTCTTGCAGGACAGCTAGAACTAGTCCTGGACTTATGATCTTAATGGAGCCTGCCCATCACTGTCATAAGTCATTTTGGTCATAAATTGGGTCACCCACATGACCAAAGACTGCAGAAAAGAGCAACAAAGATGATTAGGGGACTGGAGGCTAAAACATACAAGGAACGGTTGCTGGAATTGGGTATGTCTAGTTTAATGAAGAGAAGGATCAGGGGGGACATGATAGCAGTGTTCCAATATCTCAGGGGCTGCCCCAAAGAAAAGGGAGTCAAGCTATTCTCCAAAGCGCCTGAAGGCAGGACAAGAAATTATGGATGGAAACTAATCAAGGAGAGAAGCAACTTAAAGCTTAGGAGAATTTTTTAAACAGAAAAACAGAGTTGGAAGGGAACTTGGAGATCTTCTAGTTCAACCCCCTGCTCAGGCAGGAAACCCAATACCATTTCAGACAAATCGCTGTCCAATCTCTTCTTTAAAACCTCCAGTGTTGGAACACCCACAACTTCTGGAGGCAAGTCATTCCACTGATTAATTGTTCTAACTGTCAGGAAATTTCTTCTTCGATATTCGAACACTGCTATCATGTCACCCCTCGTTCTTATTTTCAAATTTCCTAACAGCGAGAACAATTAATCAGTGGAATCACTTGCCTTCAGAAGCATTTACTTTCGAAAGAGTCTGGAAGATGTTCCATTTATTAATTGTAGCAGTGTAGGTAAGTGTTTGCTTTTAAAACTGAGCTTGTTCTATTGTGTAATCAGGAATTCAATTTGCCTTTTCAGGCAAAGACAAAAGCAGCTAAGGATCACATTCATTTTCAACAGAACAAACAAAATCTTCTGTGTTGCTTGACTTATTCCATCCTTGTGAAAAAAATCTTGCTTGGTCTCGCTTGCCCTAAGACCTCAGCTGGGTTACATCAACCATTTTGGCCCATGAAAACAAGAAAACATTCTATTGTCTCCAATTGTGACAATATTTAAAAAAAAAACAGAAGGGAACCACTGTCCCAGGTCATGTTTTGTTTTAATGATCAAATAATTAGATTTTCCACTGCCAGTTGCTTTCTGAGAAAGCCCAGTTTATCTGGATGAATCACAAAAGGGTCTGGTGTAATCTGCTTGCCAAAACAGCTATTAGGATGTTGGCTTTATCCCTGTTTAGGAAGACTGGCTGACAATAAGTAACTCTTCGTTTCTTTTCCAATGAATGAGACAATGCTTACAGTCTCATGAGTCACTCTAAAAATAATTTGGAGTAAAATATATGTGCACGTCAAACAGATGGCAAGATTTCAGATAGAGATGGGAATTCCCTTTGCTGGCTGGGGAATTCTGGGACTTGAAGTCCACACAATTTAAAGAAACATGGTTGATGTAGGAGAAAGCAGGCAGAGCTGGGGAGGTGGAGTTAAGCATGTCATAAGCTTAGAGGCGTTACGTTGTCCAACCGCTCTTGAATTCCATTGATTCTTATCTGGCACCAATTTAGTACTGAACTTTAGATGACTAGATTCTTGTATAGGCATGAGTAATACATCTTCTAAATTACAACTTAATATATGGTCCTGATCCTTCATGCCTAATAATCTTAGAGTCAATTCCTGCTGTATCCATTTAATATTTTCACTATTAAGGACAATAAAGCCATGTGAAAGTTATTGCCAGTCAGAGTCATGGATACTTGTCTTGATATACAAATTGACTTTGCATAAAGCAGCCATGGTTCCATTGTCCCATTCTTCCTTCCTTCCTTCCTTCCTTCCTTCCTTCCTTCCTTCCTTCCTTCCTTCCTTCCTGCCTTCCTTCCTGCCTTCCTTCCTTCTTTCCTTCCTTCTTTCCTTCTTTCCTTCTTTCCTTCCTTCCTTCCTTCCATCCATCCTTCCTTTCTTCCTCTCTCCCTCTCTCCCTCCCTCCCTTCCTTCCTTCCTTCCTTCCTTCTTCCCTCTTCCTCTCCTCCTCCTCCTCCTCCTCCTCTTCCTCTTCCTAATGTTGGAATTGTTATGGCACTGAAAGCTGACCTTCCAACTTGAATAAAGCTCAGATATGATTTGTAAATCCCTGGAAAAACTCAGTACAATTCTTGGTTTCCTTAACCAATCTCAAACTGATAGAAAAGTGGCTAATGATGCAGCTGACTAGAAGCCAGTCCACAGCTGCATCATTAGCCACTTTAAACCCCTCCAATCCATACATGAAGCAAACTGACACCCACCATAAAGATGTGGCACAACCACGAACACGAAGCCAAACAACAGCAACGAAGCTCACCATTTCAAATCCCCCTGCAACTCAGACTAACCTGAGCACAACAAAGCCCCCACCCAAACAGAACACTCCCCCAGCCAATCAGAGCATAGCCAACCCCCCATCCAATCATAGCACAGCCAAGCTCCTTAACCAGTCAGAACACACCTCCACCCAATCAGAACACAGCCAAGCTCTCACCCAATCAGTTCAAACCCCATTGGCAGTTAAAAGGAAGAAACAGCTGCGATCACACATTACTCCTAGAAGCACGAAGCTGAAGACACCAGCCTGAAGATGACGAATGGGACTTCGTCGAAACGTCACCAAGACACTTCCAATTTTACGTGGGAGAAAACCCGAATAACCAAAGACCTACATATATATATATATAGTTTTTTCAGACAGACCGGTCTGATTGAGAACACCTTGACATTTTTAACTGCTATACTGCAGTTTTACTTTTTACAATATCTTTTACCATGCAGCCCCACAACTAGGGGCGTTAAACAGGCTCAAGTCGCAACTGCGAAACATTTTAAATCCAAATTTCTTTTTCTGACAAAGAGTTAAAGAATTAAATCGGGAGACTAAGATGGCCATTTCTAGCTTGTTCTGCTTTCATCAGTTAGCCATACCCTTTATGGGATTTGAACCTGGGCAGTTTACATACTAGGCAGTGATTTAACCACCAAGCCACAGGTTCTCCTCCCCTCTTTGCCAGGTTCGAATCCCATAAAGGGTATGGCTAACTGATGAAAGGAAGGAGGGAGGGAGGGAGGGAGGGAGGGAGGGAGAGAAGGAAGGAAGGAGGGAGGAAGGAAGGGAGGGAAGGAGGGAGAGAAGGAAGGAAGGAAGGAAGGAAGGAAGGAAGGAAGGAAGGAAGGAAGGAAGGAAGGAAGGAAGGAAGGAAGGAAGGAAGGAAGGAAGGAAGGAAGGAAGAGTATATTCTTTATACAAAGAATAGCATATATAGACTTTTCTCCCCTTATTTGTAGTTCTGGATTGGTTCTTGGGCATGAAAAAGCATCTTGTGCAAGAAAGAAAAATAATAATCATGAAACCTTCATAAAATAATGTTAATAAAAAAATCTGAATGTTTTGGGCGACATTCCTGCTTTTTTAATCAGGATATGGAGACTATTAAGGTGGGGAGGTCTAAACATGCTTACCTGGATTTTATTAATTTAAATAGCCTGGATGCAGACTATTTTCTTATATCGACAGGAGACCCATATTTTCACAATAAGAATATTGCATCAAAGAGAACTTTGGGAAGAGAGTTAGCTAAAGGATATTGGTTTTGAGTGTTCCCCAAGTATTTGCTTGAGATGACATTTAATCTGCACAGACATCTTTGTCTGGCTGCAAGGAAAATAAATTCTTTCTGCTTCGATTTCATTCGTAGAAGGAGGAGGATTGATCCCCAACATGTCAGTCTTAATTCTTTTTTTGCTTTGCTTTGCTTCTTGTGTGCATTTTATTAATAAATCTCACTCCTTTTTCTTTCATTTGGGATCCCTAACAAGAACTACAGCTCAACACTGAAAGAGGGAATACTTAGGGGACAACACCTGCATTTAATTTAATCAGGATCAGCAAGTTCAAAAGTGCTTCAAAGATTTAAAGTTAACTTCTCGCAAGGCCAGAAATCCATTCGTGCCATAGTTCTGATGGGACGTAGGACGTAGGATAACAGAGTTGGAAGGGACCTTGGAGGTCTTCTAGTCTAACCCCCTGCTTTCATTTCAGATAAATGGTTGTCTGAAATGGCCTAGGAAAGCATGAAAACACTGCTTAAACGTTCCCAAGAGCTCCCCTGGATTATGATCCAGACGGTGTCTGCTCTCTCAGCATTACAATGGGATCGCCAAATAAATCTCTAAAGGGGAGAGAAAGATTACATTAACCTGTTAATACAGTGTAAAGTGCTTCATTTAGACAGTGTCAATTTTCACCTCTAAACAATTCTGGACGAGGAGGAGGAGGAGGAGGAGGAGGAGGAGGAGGAGGAGGAGGAGGAGGAGGAGATCACTATCCACAGTGCAATTAAAAATCTGAACAGTTTTAAATATTGGGTAAAGAGATTAATTTGGACTGCATCAATTTTCACCTTGAAACAATTCTGGA
>NW_015389159.1:83940-87982 GCF_001527695.2 Protobothrops mucrosquamatus | reverse complement strand
CTTCATTTAGACAGTGTCAATTTTCACCTCTAAACAATTCTGGACGAGGAGGAGGAGGAGGAGGAGGAGGAGGAGGAGGAGGAGGAGGAGGAGGAGGAGATCACTATCCACAGTGCAATTAAAAATCTGAACAGTTTTAAATATTGGGTAAAGAGATTAATTTGGACTGCATCAATTTTCACCTTGAAACAATTCTGGATGCCGAGAAGGAGGGGGAGGGGGGAAGAAGAGGAGGAAGAGGAGGAGGGGAAGAGGAGGAGGAAGGGGGGAGGAGGACGACAATGACAGTGAGGTTAGATCAGTGATGGCGAACCTTTTAGAGACCGAGTGCCCAAAAACCGCCTCACCCCTGCCCCATCCCCCGCGTCTCCTGCCCACAGGGCCAACCACCACCTCCATGGCCCACCACAGCAGATTGCCCAGCAGCGTCATGGTGGCCACGCCCTCTGTCTGCACCCCACAGCATCATCTGTACACAACCAAGCTCAGAGAACCCCACATTTCAAATATCTAAGCAAACTCCCCTCCTTTCTAGCACTGATGATATTCTCTAGTTGGGTCATGAAACGTCTACAAAGAAACAACCAAGCTCCGAGAGCACCAAGGACCCCACAGTTCAAATCTCTGAGCAAGCTCCCCTCCCTTCTAGCACTGATGATGCTACCTAATTGGGTCATGAAACGTCTGCAAGAAAACCACCAAGCTCAGAGACCACCAAGGACTCCATAGAAACTGAGCAGTCAAATATGTTTTAGACCAGTGATAGCGAATCTTTTAGACACCAAGTGCCCAAAAACTGCCCCGCCCGCTTTGCCCCCACACTGCCCGCTCTCCCTCTGCTCTGCCCGCCCGCCTGCAGGGCCACCCACTGCCTCCACGGCCAACCGCAGCAGTGCCATGGTGGCGACACCCTCCGCCCGCGCCCCGCAGCATCATCTGCACACGACGGGGCGCAAGGGCAGAGTCTTGTCCCTGCTGCCCGGCTGCCATGTCCTTGGCTGCGCTGCTCTGCACAGGCTGCGTCCAGGGCGACTCTCCTCCAGGGAGGCTGCTGGTGAGGAGGGGGCCATGGGGGGGTGGCGGGGCTGGGGCTACGGCGTGCATGCCCACAGAGAGGGCTCTGAGTGCTGCCTCTGGCACCCGTGCCATAGGTTCGCCACCACTGAGTTAGATCATATTCACAGTGCAATCAAAAATCTGATCAGTTTTAAACACAGCGCTTGGTGGGTTCTCCACAAGGTACAAATATAGATTCTTAGGGTTGCAAAACAAACTGGCCAGAGAAAGGGCAACTTGGTTTGACAATCTGACAGCAGAGATTGCCTCCTTTCATTTGCCAGGTCTTTTAGAGGCGTGGTTAAGACGGCTCAAACACCTCTACAAAAAATGCAACATCGTAAGATATAGCCTTTATCCCACTTTGCCTGAGAACATTCATAAGAGAGGATCAACAACAGCAGCTAAATTACTAAGCCTGGCTTAAAAAGAAACAGAAACAAAAATATACAGGCTGTGATCTCTGGCATTTGTCAATGGCTGGCTGTTGTCACCTGCTATTGTATTTCAGGAGTTCCTCGGCTTGGGCCTATGCTTATCACGTACTACTCCTTTGCATCCAGCTGTGTTTGTTTCAGAAAGTTTCTGTCTTGCTCACATTGAGGGGATTTCAGAGGATCCCAGGAAAGACCTTAAGTAGCCAATTTATCTCTAACATCTGTCTTCCAGGAAGAACTGAGACTGTCTCTTCTTATCACAGCTTCCAGGCTACTTGGATTAAACCAGCAACTAAAAATAATAATCCAGTCCCAGACCTTCACCCTTGTGACTTCCCATTCCAGTCTTAAAGTTACACTAGAAGCCTGTTTGGAAACTTGCAGAGGTCCCATTAAAAGGAGTCTTATGATTTGATCCATCCAGTAGTGGGATTCAGCCGGTTCGCACCACTTCAGCAGAAACGGTAGCTAATTTTTTGTTGCCCAGGCCCAGAATGGACTTCCAGAAGTGGCATCCACACCAAGAACCTGTTGTTCACGTATTTGAATCCCACCACTGGATCCATCCTGTCAAATTCTTCCAAGACTTGGCTGAGACCTCCAAATTTACCTTCTTATTGTGGGAAGAAAAGCCTGGTCCATCTTCAAGCTGGGAATAAAATGGAGGCTGCTTTTGAAAGAAGGTCTCTTTGTTGATTAACAGAACTATCAGCAGGATGTGGTTTTGGGCAGTGGTGGGATTCAAATATGTGAACAACTGGTTCTCTGTGTGGATGCCGCTTCCGGAAGTCCATTCTGGCCCTGGGCAACAAATAATTAGCTACTGGTTCTGCCAAACTGGTACAAACTAGCTGAATCCCACCATTAGTTCTGGGACAGCTGACCAATTGGTTTGATGAGGTACATGGATTTTTATACAGTTTTCACAGCATTTCATAACCTAGTGGCTTGCTTTGTATGTTTTGTTATTTGATTGGTTTTACTTGTTTCGCAAAGACTCATGATGGGTCCTAATTATCGCCTTCCTTGGTCCTAATCCTGTCAAACAAATGTAATTAATTTTATCCCCTTATCTTTAGTCTGTCTATTACAGCGGTTCTCAACCTATGGGTCGTGACCCCATTTGGGGTCGATCGACCATTTCATGGGGATCGCCAAGCAAGGCTGTCCGCCATTTTCCCCCCCTTTTCTGGCGGGTGCCTTACCTCCCTTGGGCTGGGCCAGCTGGTGGTCGGCCTGCTCCGTCTCTGCCGCTTGCCAGCTACACCTCGGCCGGCGCAGGGGGCAGAACCACGCATGCGCGGCGCTCCCGGGCAGGGAAAGTTATGGACTTTCCCCGGGCAGGGAAAGTCGAGGACTACCCAACCAGTCAACTTATGACCGGTTGGGTAGTCCTCGACTTACGACCTGTTTAGTCCTTGACTTACGACCGGTTTAGTCCTCGACTTACGACCTGTTTAGTCCTCGACTTGCGACCGGTTGGGGGTCGCAGCATTAAAAAGGTTGAGAACCACTGGTCTATTACCTTTAGCAAAGATTGTCAGTCGTATGTTGTATGTTACCTTAGTTCCACCCCATTGCTCAAACACATTAAAACCTTCCTGATCATGTGACCTATATCCCTTAATATCCCTCCCATACCTTTTCACCTTTGAGAGCCAATGCAGCCTCAGCTGATCCAGGCGCCGCCATCTTAGATGGTATGGCATATATAATCATTTGATCGCTCCATGCAATTTTAAGCGTGCAGCAGACAAAGCTGAAACGCCTACAAACACGGGCCTCTCATCTGCATACAATTAGGTTCCCTTTCATTTTTAAGGCCAACACTCAAGGATTGGACCCAACAGCAAAGCAGGATGCCAAATATATGCCTTCTGCTGGACCAGAGGCCCGTAACCTGGATAGCTCTGTTCTGTAGTTCTTCCCATCCTTTGGAAATCTGGAAGGCACATTTCCCACCCTAGCATTTTAATTACAAACCGTAAGAGGGCACAACTGGGAAGCAGACTTTCTCTTCGCTTGTATGTCCAACGGCTCACCCAGGCCATAAAAATCGTATGATTTATGCACAGAAGGCCTAAAATAAATTAATAAAAGAAACAGATGGGAAGACCAGAAATAATTTGGAAAGCGGTCACCGAGAGTTTAACAAGTGTCCTGAATCCTATCTGATGTTTGGAACTGGCCGGGTCAGTTTATATAAATTGCGGTCAGGAGAGAAAAAGGCCATTCTGCATGTTTGTTGTTTTCCAAAGAGCATTCTTTATAAAATGGCACAGAACAAATAATCTTAGCAACTTACGTCTTTTTTAACTGAGTGTTCGCTAGTTTTATATGTTGAATTTATCAGCCAACAGCATGACATATTTTTTTTAACTGTCTCCAACAATGAGTGGGATCAATCAAATGAGTCAAATAACTCTGCATTATGAAACAAATCCTATAATAAGATTACACAATTAAATATCTCTATGTATCTCTCTCTCATCTATCTATCATCTATCTATCTATCTATCTATCTATCTATCTATCTATCTATCTATCTA
>NW_015389159.1:74839-83712 GCF_001527695.2 Protobothrops mucrosquamatus | reverse complement strand
ATCTATCTATCTATCTATCTATCTATCTATCTATCTATCTATCTATCTATCTATCTATCTATCTATCTATCTATCATCTAGCTAGTCTCCAAGATATCTCAGGAACAAGGATGAGCAGCTGACAAACCATATTTCTGAGCCCAGAAGTATAGAAAATTGTTCATATTTTGAATCCAAACTTCACTGGTTGCAGCTAAAAATGAAGTACTGAGTCTAGTTGTGTTCTTCATAAGCCTACCCCTTTCTGAACCATACTCTGAAAATCCAAAAACGTCACACAAACACCAACAGATCAGAGACCCATCTTGAAAACTCCTAAGACATTTTTTTCCCCTGGAATGCTATCCTCCAGCTTATCTGGATTAGAAATGTCTTGGATGGTTCTTGTTATGTATTTCTTAAAGAAGAAAAATGGATTCTTGGATCCAGCCTTCTGTGATGACCCCAGACAGCTACATTAAAATGGCAAGAGCCTGAGGCTAGCATGAACTGCACTCCCTATAAAATACTACAACATATTTCTGAGTCATTTCTTATCCACATTTTTCAATTGTTTTGCCAGAATCTGGCTCTCTTGGCAGAATTGTGTAGACAGCTGGGGCAGCTGGAAACATTTCAGAACCTAATAGAGAAATGCCTGGGCCGTAGGAATAACAAACCAGCTCCATTTCAAGAAAGCCAGTAAGCAGAATGTATGAAGGAGCAACAAATGCTTGCTTTGAGTGTTGGAAAAGTCTGTGTTCTTTACAGGGGAAAGCAAGGATTATGTCCATTACAAGAGGCCCATTCAAGGAATTCCGTTGCCTTCAGATCACCAATAGCAGGTGAGTATCCCACTGACTGAATAATAAATACTGAAGGTCAAACATCTTCACTGAAAGGAACATGGAACACAAGAGCTAAATTATTCTCTAGTGGGATCCAAGGACATCTGGGACACGAATCTGTACTTTGTACACTTTCCAAGCAAGCTAAGAAAAACTGATGTTTGTACGCAGAAAGCTATACCGGTTTTGTGTTGATGGCAAAATAAAGTACAATTCCTGAGTTCCCACCCATAATTGACCCTATTTCTAGTGGTTAGCAATGCTTTGTGCAAGATCACAGTAGATCTTCAATATTTTCCATTTCCTTTATATTTAAGTGGACATATTTCTTCCTGTGGTATCTCAGAGTGGGGTTTCAAATATTTTGTTAGAACTTACCCAATTGTGTTTTCAAAAGAATATCATCTCAGGAATCTTCTTCTAGATATGGTATCTTCAGCAAATCCATAAACATGCATTAATGGGACTTTTGCTCATCTTTGAGGTCCATCTTTCACTCTGGTTGTTTGATCTTGGTTCAACTACATTAAGCTTTGCGGAATATAAAGGTTGATATCTAAGGATATCTGTACCCTACCCATGAAGAGGTGTTAGATGTCAACGCTACTAACATCGGATGTTTTTGCATTGACAACAGATGGAAATGTAGCCATCTTTTACCTTTTGCTTTTAGAGTTAGATGATGCTGGGAGGGGGGATGTGAACAAGAGTCCAGCTAGACAGAACAACACCAAACCTAGCGTGAGAAACAAGGTTATTGTAACCAGAGCTGATAAGGAATTGGCGGGCTGGAGAACTGGAGAGGAAGCCTGTGCTTCAAGCTAATTGGGGAATGTAATTTATGACTGTTAATTGAAGGAGGGAATTGTGCTTTAATACTATGTGCCCAGGGGAGGGGAATTCAGTTTTTGGCTTCGATTATGCAGTGCCGATGTTATGCTACTCAAAATAAAGATTCTTTAAGATAAACAATGCCTTGAAGTTCTTTTGAAGAGTTTCATCTGTCGAAACCATGACACTAATTTAATGTCTCAATATTCTTACTAACATATTGTCATTTTGATTTTGGTGAACTTCAATGGCTTCCTAAGGAGGTTTAGTGGCTCAGTGGCTTAAAAGATGCTAGAGAGAAGGTCTACTGTATGCTCTGGAGGTTTGAGTCCTACCACCACAGGATGGAGTGAGCTCCTGTTCCTTGCCCCAGTTCCTGCCAACCTAGCCGTTCAAAAGCATGTAAATACAAGTAGATGAATAGGTACCACTTTGGTGGGAAGGTAACAGCACTCCTTGGAAACTTTAAAAAGAATACACTTTCAGCTGGGGCATGATGTCACGCTGACCACATGACCTCAGAAATATCTTTGGACAGTGCTGGCTCAATAGCTTAAAGAAATATAGATGAGTATCACTCCTCTAAAGTCACTACGATTAGCGGAGTAAAACCCACATGGACACCTTTCAAAACTTCTTTGCTAGGCTAGACAATTTTGAAAACATCACAATCTGAGTGTAGATAAGGGAAGTTTCCAAGGACGGTTATTATTGTAAGATGTTTTCAGTGCCTATACTGTATAAATGTGCTACTACTTGACTAAACCACAATCATAACATTTCAATTTGCCTTATCGAGCTGTAGCATGCTGGCCAAATTTGCAAAGTCATCCCCCTTTCTTTTTTTTCCCTCTCTTTCCCCAGAAATCTTGTCCAGCTAGATAACAGATTTATTTCTTTGAAAAAAAAAAAGATCTATTCTAAGGCTTGCCTGCAACCCCTCATTATGACACGTGGTTTGCCTTTAATATATGACATCTTTCATTGAAGTGGCGGGGCTGTTTTGAATTTAGCTAACCACACCAATTTCTGAAGCTAGAAAAAGAGCCATCTTTGCTTGAGCACGCATAATTTTTTTTTCTTTATACTACCTCAACATGAACAGAATGTAAATATACAAGTGCAATATACCACAAATAAACAGTGCAATAGGAGATGGGATTGAGTTAGCTCAGCGCCTGTTTTCTGCAAGGACAAGGCTTGTCATCTTGACTTATCTTCATGAACAAGTCATAGTTTGAGGTCTAGGCCTATGCGTGTTATGAATTTGAATGATAACCACTTTTCACAACTAGAGCTGCAAGGACCATCCATAACACTTCCTTCTTCTTTTCTCCCCCAAAGTAACTTTTGGGGTCATAGAGAGAGTCTGGTTCAAATTGACTCAATGAGCTTCTTCAGTTGAAAATGAAAAGTGGAACATTGCATCCAGTTTTGGCCACCACGATATAAAAGATGTTGAGGCTCAAAAAAAAAAAAAAACCAGTGCAAACAAGAGCAACAAAATTGTTTAGGTTGCAGGAATTGGGTATGACTAGTGTAGTGAAAAGAAGGATTAGTGCAGCGGTTCTCAACCTATGGGTCGCGACCCCATTTGGGGTTGATCGACCATTTCACGGGGGTCGCCAAGCAAGGCTGTCCGCCATTTTTTTTGTCCACCATTTTCCCCCCCTTTTCCGGCGGGTACGTTACCTCCCTTGAGCTGGGCCAGCTGGTGGTCGGCCTGCTCCGTCTCTGCCGCTTGCCAGCTACGCCTCGGCCGGCGCAGGGGGCGGAACCACGCATGCGCGGCGCTCCCAGGCAGGGAAAGTCCTTGACTTACGACCGGTTGGGTAGTCCTTGACTTATGACCAGTTTAGTCCTCGACTTACGACCAGTTGGGGGTCGCGGCATTAAAAAGGTTGAGAACCACTGGATTAGCGGATGACATTATAGCAGTCTTCCAATATTTGAGGGGATGCCACAAAGAAGAGGGTGATCAACCTATTTTAATTTAACAATAAACAACCCTCAGCTGGTTGTAGTGTAGAATTAACACTATGTTTGTATACCCACACCTGAACACACACGTGGAGACATATACAATGTGTGTTTTCAAAGGACATCAAAATACCTATACTGTCGATTAATAATTAACAGATACAGAGTTATGTATCAAAGCTATCAAGTTATCCTAAATGCGTACGAAATATTATATTGAAAGTCAAGATTTTTTTTAACATTTATATTGACCATTTCTCTCACAAAGAAATTTGTAAAGTGAAGATTAGTATCTTTTGAAGAATCTTTTTTTTTTTAATATAGCTCAAAATATATTCTCAGATTTATCCTTAAGTGTAGAGCTTTTCAGTACTCTTCGTGTTGGGTTAATTTTTCAGCTGGTACGATTTTAATCACTTTTAAATTCTGCAAAGAATTCAGGGAAACGATTTAATGTGATGTTTACAATACATTGGGCAGGTGTGAATCAATTTCATGTTGCACCGGTTTATAAATCTCAGGAAAGACAGCACGATTAATTAACAAAGATTGCTGGGCTTTTTTTTCTTACATCCTCCAAAACATTTCACCAAAATGGATAGCTAACTACGCATAGCCACAAGTCTGTTACTCTACATCAGATTGCTTGCATCCATAAAAATGATGCCTGTTTACACAACGAAATCCTTAGAAGACCATACCACCATATTTGGATCATCTTGATAACTTAGAAGATCTAAGCAGATGCTTCTATAAATCCTGCCCTGAACAGACTGGAAGATTAAGGACTTTTCCAAGTCTAAAACTTTCTGAGATTGATTTAAAAAAACAACAACCCAGATTCTAGACCAGTGTTTCTCCATCTTGACAACTTTTAAAACATGTGGACTGAGGAATTTGGGGAGTTGTCATCCACACTTCTTAAAGTTGCCAAGGTTCGTAAACACTGGTCAAGATGACAAAAGAGTTGCAAACAGGTTCATTAAATCAGCCTTCCAGAATCCGTTGAGTTTTTTTGAGAATGTTGTTTGAAAGAGTACAGAAAATAGGCAGCTGATTTCGTTTCCTTCATTTCCAGGGACAGAGAGAGTCTGTATTTTACTCAGAACACGGTTATGTTTCTGGGAATGGCCAACAACAATGTGAGCATTTTTGCTGCCATTGTAAAGGTCTGTGAGAAAGACCTTGAGGGAGTGAACAATGGAACACAGTGTCAATCCGGTTAAAATACCTCGTAAAAAACCTAGGTCCTAAATATATAGGTCCTTTTGCTGTCATACAAATCGCCAACCCAGTTACTGTAAAAGTGTAATTGCCAAGGGGTTTAAACCAGATTTAACCTGTGTTCCATTGTAGCTTATTAAAGCCTGTTCAAGATTCAAGAATGAGACCAATCAAGAAACTACCTCCCCTCCCAATTCTGGTTAAGGGGAAAAGGCGTTGAAGAAATTTTGGATTCTAGATATTGTAGATATTGCAATGTCAGGTAAGGTGGAAAGGACACCCACTTGCGGAGACACAATGGATAGCATCGGATAATGTTAGACCCACTAAGCCACATACAGAGTTTTATTTGGATTCTCAAGCTGGATGTTGGCAGAGACACTGCCAAGGAAACAGTCAGATAAGAGATAGCCTGGCCCACAGATAGATAATGGGTGTGGCAAGGGATTCAAAAGAGACCTTCCCTAATTTCTTGACCTGTGAAGGTGACAACAGGAGAATTGTGCTTTCAGACTTGCAAAATTCTGTTAATGTAGCTTTACAGTAAACTAGCATTAGCTTATGTGGTTGTGATTCCTATCTATGAGACTGACAGCTATTCGCAACAGGATCCATTACCTTGACTTAGCAATGTTCCCAAAGGCATGTTCCCTTGGTGTGTACTGCCTGTGGCATTGGCAGGGGAAACTACTATAAATTCGGCATAGAGTTCTGAGCAATGGACATCTTTCTTTCTTTCATTTGTTTTTTTTTCCTTCTCCTTTTCACCCAATGTCCTTATTGATGTCCTCAATGTCCCCCAAGGACTATGTCCTCTTCAAGGCACCAAACGGCTTCTATTGACTTTGTAATTTTGTAAGGTGCCATATACAAAATAAATTTCCCTTTGACCAGGATGTCTTGACAACTCAACAGCTGGAATAATATGAAAAAAAGGGAGCAACCAGGTGTCTGTTATCTGTTATCTGCCCAGGCATATGGCAATTATTACAAACTAATGGCTTATCAATTGAACATCTGCTGTGATATGTTCAAGTCAGACCTGCGAAGGACCTATTAAACCATCAACTCATCTCCCAACAAGGGAGGCGATCAGTTCCAGACAATGGAGCAGATCTTAGATTAATGTGCTGGTGTTGGGATGCGTAGACATTGAGAACCACAGTCTGGGGACGCCTTACAAAGCCCTGTCCATGAACTAGCCTCAATATTGTCTGGGGAACACAGAAGGATATTTGTTTCATGTCGATCTTCATTAGCCCCCTCAGGGCCCTTGTTTTACTTTGGTGTCTGTTTTCATAAAACCTGCAGACACTCTTGCTCGTAATAACTGTTTGAGAGGCAAAGGCAAACATGATTCCTGTGTTTTCCCAAATTCAAAAGCCCTGTGTGTGAGAAGGAAAGACAGGGAAAGATTAATTGAAATTTGTCATGCTGGGAATTTTGTAAAAAGTACAGTAGCTCTTCAAGATACTAGAATTCAAGAGGGCACCACAGAATAAGAAAAGTGTCTTGTGTTAAAATCAGAAATTCATTCCTTCCTTCCTTCCTCCCTCTTTCCCTCCCTCCCTCCCTTCCTTCCTCCCTCCCTCCCTCCCCATGTTAGGCACAATTAGGGTTCTCAAACTATGGAGATGGACTTCTGTCTCCTTCCTTCCTTCCTTCCTTCCTTCCTTCCTTCCTTCCTTCCTTCCTTCCTTCCTTTCTCCCTTTCTCCCTTCCTCCTTTCCTCCCTTCCTTCCTTCCTTCCTTCCTTCCTTTCTCCCTCCCCATTTGTTGTTGTTGTTGTTGTTATTAATTGCAAAGTCATGTGCGACCCATCGCGACCCCATGGACAATGTTCCTCCAGGCCTTCCTGTCCTCTACCATCTTCTGGAGTCCATTTAAGCTCACGCTTCAGTGACTCCATCCAGCCACCTGATTCTCTGTCGTCCCCTTCTTCTATTGCCCTCCATCTTTCCCAACATTAGGCTCTTCTCCAGTGAGTCAAAGTATTTGAGTTTCAACTTCAGGATCTGGCCTTCTAAAGAGCAGTCAGGGTTGATCTCTTCTAGGACTGACCGGTTTGAACACCTTGCAGTCCAAGGGACTCGCAGGAGTCTTCTCCAGCACCATAGTTCAAAGGCCTCCATTCTTTGTCGCTCAGCCTTTCTTATGGTCTCCCTCCCCATGTTAGGCACAATTATGTTCTCAAACTATGGAGATAGAGTTCTCTCTCTCTCCTTCCTTCCTTCCTTCCTTCCTTCCTTCCTTCCTTCCTTCCTTCCTTCCTTCCTTCCTCAGCCTGTTCTGATGGGTACATTGGACCTGATTACATGGTTCAGGATGAGATTGTCCCAAAGTTGTAACCTTTCAACTAACCAACTAATGAAAAAAGACATGTAATACTTGGGATAGATACCAGCATTTGAGACATAGAAGGGATTATTTTAACATTAAACTATCATACATTCCCAAATCTTATTCTTTTAAAATGAGCCTAGGGCATATGGGACATTTTTTCTTTAATGCCATTATCATCATCTTATATTCTTTGACTTATTTATCGATTAATATAAAGAATATATTCACTCACTCATGATTCTTAAGGTCACATTCTGGTTCATCATCAAGAGACAATAAAAACTAGAACTTTGCTTCTCTGTCTTATGAATAAATTGTCTTAGAATAGTGGTTAGTCTTCATTTTGTTGATTCTTTTCATCCCAGTATCATATTAGGTAATCTCAAAGTGGGCCTCTAAATCGTCAGTTTCTGGACAGTATGTACAGTGTTGATGTGAGACAGAATTTTGGCAAGCTATCTGAAGAAGCTATTGTAGCTCATGTTCTCGTTATTGGTAAGTGCAGCAAACTTCTATTGAAAACAGATTTTATACTTTTGTGTGTGTTTCTTCTGCTTTCCAGGTCTCTGCTGTGTAACAGGGAGTTGATTGGCCGTCATTTTGCAATCAACGTACTGGATTTGCCTGGTTACTTTGCAACGTTGGACAATTTTCGCCCAGAGCATCACAAGACCAAAACAGCATCAATGGATTTCTAAAAGGATTTGAATTTGGATTTGTCTTCTTGGGTGAATCAAATATTTCAGTCTTCTGAGTTTAGATAATTTGCATGTTGAAAAATCTGTGGTTCTTTGTCTTCCTAGGAGAATGGTCTGTAACAAATATTTGGTGATGGATAGGATTTCAAATGTACTATTTTTCCACAGAGAGATTTAGTCTACTGGTAAAAGGTGCTAGGCTAGAATCTGGAGAACATAAATTCTTTGTTGTTGTTGTTAATTGCGAAGTCGTGTCCGACCCATTGCGACCCCATGGACAACGTTCCTCCAGGTCTTCCTGTCCTCTACCCTCTTCTGGAGTCCATTTAAGCTCACACCTACTGCTTCAGTGACTCCATCCAGCCACCTCATTCTCTGTCATCCCCTTCTTCTATTGCCCTCCATCTTTCCCAGCATTAGGCTCTTCTCCAGGGAGTCCTTCCTTCTCATTAGGTGGCCAAAGTAGGTGGCCACCTAATCATTAGATGGCCAAAGGCCTTCTAGTCCAACCCCATGCTCAAGCAGGAGACCTTATACCAGGGGATTGGACTAGAAGACCTCAAAAGTCCCTTCCATCCAGTGGTAAGATTCAAATACCTGAACATATGGTTCTCTGCGTGGATGCAGGCCTGGCCCTTTGAGGCCGAGGAGGAGGAGGAGGAGGAGGAGGAGATAGACAGAAGGAAAAGGGGAATATAGACATGAAAAGGAAAAGGAGGAGAAAGAGAAGAGAAATATAGACAGGAGAAGGAGAAGAGAAGGGGAATATAGTCAGGAGAAGAAGAGAAGGAATAGGGGGATACAGAAATGAGGAGAAGGAGGAGGAGGAGGAGGAGGAGGAGAAGGAGAAGGAGGAGGAGAAAGAGAAGGGGAAGGGGAAGGGGAAGGAGAAGGAGAAGTTGAAGGAGAAGGAGAAGGAGAAGAAGAAGGAGAAGGAGAAGAAGAAGGAGAAGGAGAAGGAGAAGGAGAA
>NW_015389159.1:69801-73749 GCF_001527695.2 Protobothrops mucrosquamatus | reverse complement strand
GAGAAGGAGAAGGAGAAGGAGAAGGAGAAGGAGAAGGAGAAGGAGAAGGAGAAGGAGAAGGAGAAGGGGAAGGAGAAGGAGAAGGAGAAGGAGAAGGAGGAGAGTTAGCATCCTTTCAAGAGAAGTTTGTTCCATTCAACCCTTCTTTGCTGGGTGATCCCATCAATCTTCAAAGGGAAGACCATGCAACAAACGTTCTCTCTATTTCTGGACATAGTTGGGATTGTCCTTTCTGTGTTAGGAATGGCTTCATTTAGCCACCCAGGGCCTTTTTTTTAACCTCTTTACACAGCTGATACTCTTTAGTGGTGGTGCAGGGGGATAAATCCAAATAGCGAGAGACAGAGAAAAGTAATGGTTTCTTTACATTTCTCAAGTATTTTCTTCCCAGCCCTCCCCTCCCTCCCTCCCTCCCCCTTATCGCAGGAAGAAAAATCCCCAGACCAAAGAGATGGCTGCAGTTTTCGGATGGCAAATAGAGTGGATGGAACAGGAGGGTGCTGCAAGAAAAATAAACCGCATGTCAAGCTGCATCTAAGCTTCAGACCCTGCCCCAGCAAAAACACACTCAGTTATAGATCAGGGAGTAAACACAGGACTACTTTCCTGGTAGAGAAACAAACAGAAATAAGACCTAAAGCTGAGTAAAAGAATAAACAGAAAACAGTGCCAAGGCCACCACATGTCTCTTTTCAGCCTGCCTTCCAAAGATAGATAGATTAGATAGATAGATAGATAGATAGATAGATAGATAGATAGATAGATAGATAGATGGATGGATGGATGGATGGATGGATGGATGGATGGATGGATGGATGGATGGATGGATGGATGGATGGATGGATGGATGGATGGATGATAGCTAGGAAGGCAGGCAGGCAGGCAGGCAGGCAGACAGACATCACTGACTTAACAACTGCAAGTGTTTCACTTATCAGCTGTGGCAAGCAAGGTCATAAAATGGGGCAAATTTCACTTAGCAACGATCTCACTTAGTGACAGAAATTTTGGACTCAATTGTGGTCATAGGTCAAGGTCATAAGTCAAGGACTACCTGTAGATTGGACAACCATTTTACTGGGATTATATAAGGCAGGGGTGTCAAACTCGCCATGTCATGTGATGTGTCACAACGTATCGTGATTTTTTCTCCCTTGCCAGAGATGGGGTAGGCACGGCTTCCATGTGACACATCCGGTCCTCGGGCTGGCATTTGACACCCCCGATATAAGGTCTTCTGCCTTGACCAGGAAGTTGGACTAGAAGACCACTGGGGTCTCCTCCTGCCCCAGAATTCTATTTTAATGTTAATGCAGGGGTGTCAAACTCAATTTCATTGAGGGCCGCATCAGCATTGCGGTTGCCCTCGGGGGGCCGGATGGGTGTGGCCAAGGTGGGTGCGGCCTACTGGTGGACGTGGATGGAGTGGGTGTGGCCTACTGGGTGGGCATGGCCAGCTCTACATCGTTCGCGTCAAGGGTGACTGTGGGGGCCTGGGCAGGAGTGGGACAGATCTCTGGCAGAAGGGGGGGGGACCGGGGCAAGCACCAAGGCATGGTCCATTTCTTCATTCCTCACAAAGGGTGACACCTCCCCAGCATGCACCCAGGGGGTGGAGCTGACACGGCAGGGGCTGGTTCCTCGCTGTTTCTAGACGGCCTTGTGGAGCTAAGACTGAATGTGTTTCAGCATAGATGGCCACCACAAAATTGTACATTGGCTCCCGGCCGGCCTGGGCCAGGGCCAAGGCAGCGGGGGCCATTCACCTCACTGTTTCCAGGATGGCTTCGCAGGCCACATGAAACCACTTTGCGGGCCGCATCCAGCCCCCGGGCCTTGTGTTTGACATGTCTGTGTTAATGGATCCACAGAGTTATAAAAACGTGTTGCATGAATTGCTTCTTGAATGAACTGAAAATTAACAGTAGGAACGGGTATGAAATAAGAAATGTAGTCTGTTATTGCTTCGTCTTTGAGCTTGGGACCAAAACAACCCCACTTAAAACCTGCTATACCGAATGATTAAGTTGATTGTGTTCTGGTTGTAAACTTGAAGCAAAAAAAAAAAAATAATAATGCTTACAGTATACATGAATTATGGGTCGAGTTTAAGTTTGGGGCTGCAAATGTTTTGCATGTTCGTTCTGTAATGTATTGCAGCAATGACAGCCTCTAACAGTTTTGGCTGATCTTGAAAAAGCAGGGGCGCGTCTGGCTGGCCCTCGGATGGGCGAGAATGAGGAAATCCTTTGCAATGTTACAAAGAAAAAAACATGGCCGAGTCTGCACAGTCACTCCAGGGAAGCTCTCCTTTGACTACTGCAGTATAAACGGTTCCAGCTGCAAAGCGAACTCTTCGCAATGGGGACCACGAACCAGAAGATGGCAGCAATGAAGTTCCAGTAGCCCTGGCTGGTTCTGCATTTTTGGCTAACAGGAAAAGCTAAGCTGGCTTAGCCCAAGAACAGAGAACAGAATAATAGAATAACAAGAGTTGGAAAGGGCCTCGGAGATCATCTAGTCCAAGCCCCTGCTCAAGCAAGACACCCTATCTCATTTCAGATAAATGGCTCTCCAAGCTCTTCTTAAAAACCTCCAGTGATGGAGCATCCACAACTTCTGAAGGCAACTTCTGTTCCACTGGCTAATTGCTCTCATTGACAGAAACTTTCTCCTTAGTTCTAGGTTGCTTCTCTCCTTGATTAATTTCCATCTGTTTCTTCTTGTCCTGCCTTCATGTGCCTTGAAGAATAGCTTGACTCCCTCTTCTTTGGGGCAGTCCCTCAGATATAGGAACACTGCCATCAGTGTTCCCCCTCATCCTTCTCTTCATTAAAACTAGACATACCCAATTCCTGCAACCGTTCTTCATATGTTTTAGCCTAGTTTTAGGTTGGATCTCTCTTTGATAATCTTCCAGGCGTTACTTCTTGTCTTGCCTTCAGCTGTTTGGGAGAACAGGTGGACCCCTTCTTCTCTGTGACAGCCCCTCAAATATCAGAAGACTGCTATTGTCAACGCTGCAAATACTGTATATTCTTGCTTTGACAATGTGCAGAACTGTCTGGTATTTATATAGTTAAACCAGCAACAAAGAAAGAGGGAGGAGCATAAGGATAGCCCGGGAGAAAGAAACCGGAAGTAAATCACATCTTCCAAGTTGATTGGAAGATGTGAACCATGACCCTACCATAAGGGAGTGGAAAATGTTTGGAATGTTATGCGTAGCGGAAGAGAAGCAGATCTAAGCATTCTACCATGCTGTGCTCACGTATTGTAATCTTAATAAATGCTTTTAGCCCTTCTCTTCATTAGACATATCTAGTTCCCACAACTGTTCATCATAAGGTTGAACCTCCTTTCTCCTAATCATCTTGAAACATGCCCACATCAATCTGTGCTATCCACAGTGGGGATTCAGATTGAGCAACATTTTCTATTTCAGAATAGCCAAACTCATTCCCCTGGGTTTTCGTAAGCATCTAGCAGTGATTAGAAGGCAGTATTGCAGGCTGAATCTGCTCATGGCCAGGAGTTCGATCCCGACCGGCTCAAGGTTGACTCAGCCTTCCATCTTTCCAAGATCCGTAAAATGAGGACCTGGATTATTGGGGGCAATCTGCAGACTCTAAACCACTTACGGAATTCTGTAAAACACTATAAGACTATATAAGATTAAATAGCCACTATGTCATGGTTCTGACAGATGAAACTCTTCAAAACACAAGAAGCAACGGGTGGAAACTAAGCAAGGAGAGAAGCAACCTAGAACTAAGGAGAAACTTCCTGACAGTGAGAACAATTAACCAGTGGAACAACCTGCCTCCAGAAGCTGTGAATGCTCCAACACTGGAAGTTTTTAAGAAGAGACTGGACAGCCATTTGTCTGAAATGGTATAGGGTTTCCTGCCTGAGCAGGGGGTTGGACTAGATGACCTCCAAGGTCCC
>NW_015389159.1:63189-69738 GCF_001527695.2 Protobothrops mucrosquamatus | reverse complement strand
ACCTAGAACTAAGGAGAAACTTCCTGACAGTGAGAACAATTAACCAGTGGAACAACCTGCCTCCAGAAGCTGTGAATGCTCCAACACTGGAAGTTTTTAAGAAGAGACTGGACAGCCATTTGTCTGAAATGGTATAGGGTTTCCTGCCTGAGCAGGGGGTTGGACTAGATGACCTCCAAGGTCCCTTCCAACTTTACTACTACTACTATTATTATTATTATTATTATTATTATTATTATTATTATTATTATTATTATTATTATTATTATTATTATTATTATTATTATTATTATAACTTTGAGGTATTGTTTACCTTAAAGAATCTTTTATTCGAGAAACAAAGTATCGGCACTACATAGTTAAAGCGAAAAACTGAATTCCCCTCCCCTGGGCACAACGTAGTAAAGCACAATTCCCTCCTTCAATTAACAGTCATAAATCACATTTCCCAATTACCTTGAAGCACGGGCTTTCTCCCCAGCTCTCCAGCCCACCAAATCTTTATCAACTCTGGGCGCAATAACCTTGGGTTCCCACGGCTGAGTTATTGTTGTTATGACTAGCTGGACTCTCATACACATTCCCCCTCCCAGCATCAATGGACTCTAAAAGCAACAGAGAAAAGATGGCTACATTTCCATCCAATGTCAAAGCAAGAACATCCGATGTTAGCAGCGTTGGCACACTATAGAAGACTATATAACCACTATATAAGACTAAATGGTATTGCTATTTCTTTTCCTCTGGCTGATGGGAGGCCATGCTAGCTGTGAAAAACCAGGAACAATTCTTCACCCGCAAATATGGAAACTAAATCAGCTCTCTTCATCTGAGTGGGGAGACACACAAGGATGGAGGAAAGCCGTTCCTGACACTTTTCTGAATCCAGCAAATAAATGTGTTGGAGTTAAAGAAAGCAGTGTTTCAAAGGGTTTTGAACCCTAACCCTTATCTCCTCTAAAGCAATAAATATGCCAAGCACCCCGGCTAATGCCTTAAAAAAGAAGGGAAATTGTGGATTTGTAATTGTAGAGGTGATAAAGGTTCACATTGGTACAGCTTAGTCTTCTTTACGTGATTTAATTTTGATTAAAAAAAAATTCAACCCATCCACCCGTCATTCTTCAATCCAGATTACTCAGTCAGCTTTCCAGGAATGTAGACGATTTAACAATAAATTTACGTTTTAAATGAGTTCTTAGAATTTGTGACTTCCTGTCGGTCTTTGGGCTGGGCCTTTATAACCACATACTTCTTTTTCTCGTGTGTTGAGGGCTTAATTATTTGTTGTTGTTTTTTCTAGCTCCAGATTGGCTCTTTCTAAATGTTTCCTTTGTGGCTAGTTTATATACAAACAAACAAGCCTCTATCATTGAGTTCATTAGGTTGCTTCAAAGAAGTATGAATCACCAAAGCTGTGAATAATCAGTTGTATAAACTGGAGTCATCGTATGGGAAAAAAAGTACTATTTTCTAGTTTAGGAGATCCAATAGTGCCTAATTTGGGCTAGTAGACATAACAGCTTTTGGTTCAAGATTAGTTTCCAGAAAGAAAGAGTTTTTCCACTTCCCAGATAGTTTTAACTGAAGCTTGTGTATTGGTCACTCAGAAAATAATGGGGAAAGAGTAAGATTTACAGAATACAGAATAATAGAGTTGGAAGGGACCCTATACCATTCCAGATAAAGGGCTGTCCAATCTCTTCTTAAAAACCTCCAGTGATGGAGTACCCACAACTTCTGAAGGCAAGCCATTCCACTGGTTGATTGTTTCTCACTGTCAGGAAGTTTCTCCTTAATTCCAGGTTGCTTCTCTCCTTGATTAGTTTCCATCCATCGTTTCTTTTCCTGCCTTCTGGTGTTTTGGAAAATAGGCTGACCATCCCTCTGCTTCGTGGCAACCCCCTCAAATATTTGATATGTAGTTTGATATGTAGTGACCACCACACATGTCAAAATAGATCTGAGATTTTTTTTTTTTTTTAAAAAAAAAAAACCTCTGAGGACAATTATGGGGAATTTTCAGTGGGAAAAAAAGGCCATTCACAGAATCTTTGCGAAATTGTCTGTTCCTTATTCATTTGTGTGGTGATTGCTTTCCTTTGGATGTCAAGAAGAATAGAATAGAATAGAATAGAATAGAATAGAATAGAATAGAATAGAATAGAATAGAATAGAATAGAATAGAAAAGAAAATATGGAATGGAATGGAGAATAGAATAGAATAGAATAGAATAGAATAGAATAGAATAGAATAGAATAGAATAGAATAGAAAATATGGAATGGAATGGAGAATAGAATAGAATAGAATAGAATAGAATAGAATAGAATAGAATAGAATAGAATAGAAAATATGTAATGGAATGGAGAATAGAATAGAATAGAATAGAATAGAATAGAATAGAATATATGGAATAGAATAGAATAGAATAGAATAGAATAGAATAGAATAGAATAGAATAGAATAGAATAGAATAATAGAATAGAATAGGAGCTGGAAGGGACCGTGGAGGTCTTCTAGTCCAACCCTCTGCTCAAGCAGGAGGACCTGTCCTATACCATCTCAAACAGATGATTATCCAGTCTCTTTTTAAAAACTTCCAGTGATGGAGCGCCCACGATTTCTGGAGGGAAGCTGTTCCACTGGTTGATTGTCCTCTCTGTCAGGAAGTTTCTCCTTAATTCCAGGTTGCTTCTCTCTTTGATCAGCTTCCAACCATTGTTTGACCAGGCTACCATTTGAAACCATGGTGCCGGCACAGCTAAGGGTGATTTTTAGGGTGATGCAATTTTCAGAAATGATTCAGAAGAAATCTTTCAGACATTGCATGAGACCAAGCACCACCCTTTCCCTGAAAGGACTCTGACTTCTGCAGAGTCTGAAATGAAAGATGGAGTTGATGTAAAGAACCGGTTCACTACAATTCATCTTTTCATTTTCATTGCTCTGCACATTGGAAGCCTTTTCCTCTCCTTATCCTTGGTATCTCCTGCAACTGTAATAATCCTGCAACTATTTCAATTGCTAGTTTGAAATCACAGTTGCACTTGAACACCTGTTTAGGAGAGAAAGGCGAGGCGGCTGAAAACGTACTCTTGAAAAGTAATTTTTTTAAAAACGAGGAATTTCAGACAATGCTGGAGATGGAAGAAAGGGAAGTGAGGGAAGGAATTTGTGGGAAAGGAAGATGAGTCTGAAATAGGTAATATATCCATTGCTCACGCCATGTAAAAATAACTGAAGAAGCTTCTTGGATGAGAAGGATCGAACTCCGAGCAGTGAGTTTTGCCTGCAGTACTGCATTCTCACCACTGTGCCACCACGACTCATGGGATGGGAGATAAGATAAGATAAGATAAGATAAGATAAGATAAGATAAGATAAGATAAGATAAGATAAGATGAGATGAGATGAGATGAGATGAGGTGAGGCGAGGCGAGGCGAGATAAGATAAGACAAGACAAGACAAGACAAGACAAGACAAGACAAGACAAGACAAGACAAGACAAGATAAGATAAGATAAGATAAGATAAGATAAGATAAGATAAGATAAGATAAGATAACCTTTATTGTCATTTTTTTTACTGTGGGCACAACGGCACACATCAAAAATGAAATTTAGTTGCCTGCTCTCAAAGTGAAACACATACATGACACACACCTAAACATACTATGTACAACATATGTATAGGCCCGCACCCCTACATATACGTAGCAAATAAATATTAAATACTGTCCATCTTGAATATATAACGGAAGGAGGAAGCTTGAGAGTTCATAAGGTTAAAACTGTATGGAATGAAACTATGGCTGAATCTGGATGTTCTGCTGCGGATACCACGGAGCCCCCTCCTCCCAGAAGGTAACAAGGAAAACAGGTTGTGAAGAGGATGTGTAGTGTCCCAGATAATCTTGCTCAAGCAGCGCTTCTGTGCTATGTCCTGCATGGGAGGGAGGGAGCTGCCAATGATCTTTTCTGCCGTCCTCACCACTCTCTGCACCGCCTTCCTGTCCAAAGCAGGGATGCTTCCAAACCAGACTGTGATGCTGTGTGACAGGATGCTCTCGATTGTCCCCCTGTAGAAAGTGGTAAGGATAGGAGAAGGAAGATGTGCTTTTCTCATGCAACGCAGAAAATGCAGGCGCTGCTTTGCCCGCTTCGCCAGTGTCTCACTGTTGAGCAACCAAGTCAGCCTATTAATTAGCTGCACACCCAGGAATTTGATGCTGGTAACCATCTCCACACGTGAATCATTAATGCACAGAGAAGTGTGGCTGTGCCTGCCTTTTCTGAAATCAACAATGATCTCTTTGGTTTTTCCAGTATTTAAAACCTCCCATTATTTTCTTCAATGAAATCTTTACCAATTCAACCAAGGGCGTGCTTGTTACCTGTAGCTAGTAAAGAAACGATGGACTTCCTTGTGAAGCTAGAAACAATGCATATTAAGGAGGCAAGCAAAACAATGTTGAATTTAATCAGGTCCTTGAAGCCATCGCCACGCATGACTTGCCTCTCCTATGTGGTCACTTTTAGTAGAACCGTATGGTATAACGAGAAGAAGAATGATGAATGTACTGACAACTGGCTTCCTGTCCTAAATAACTTTATGAACCTCTCAGGGCTCTGCCCCACCCCCCTCCCCTTTTCTGCATCTGGTGGCTGGTGATTAATGCAGGATAATCAAATGAGAAATCATTCAGACAGCAAAAGGTCTAGTGTGACTATAACATGGTCCATTGCATGCAACAAGATTAGGAGCCTGGATGTGTAAATCACAACGGTTGCTAATCAACTCCAGATGTATGGATTTCTGATAGGTCACTCTGAGGAAGATGTTCGTGAAGATTAGCAAGCAACCAAGTGGTTAGAAAATAATGAAATCCAATCTGTCTCGGCTTGAAAAATATCTAGGGAAGGCTAGACAAATATGGAATAAGCCTACAACAGACAATGAAAGACGTTGATGTATCACACACATAATGGAGCATTGCTATTCTAGGATGGTTCTCTCCTCGTTTAGTTTCCACCCATTGTTTCTTGTCCTGCCTTCTGGAGCTTTAGTAAATAGGTTGAAACCCCCCCTCTTCTTTGTGGCAGCCCTCAAATATTGGAACATTGCTATCATGTCACCCCTAGATGTGGTTTTGTCTCCCATTTAATCTTTTTGTTTGCTTGTTTGTTTTTGCTTACATTTTAAATTTGACAGAAGGAAGTTCCTGGATTAACTTGTGTCCATTAGTGGACATTTGCTGTTCTAAACAATGGATAAGCCAATATTCAACATTTTAAGCATTGTTACGAAGCCTAAAAAGAAAGACCACTTCTCAAATATGTTTCTTTTTCTTTCTTTTTTTCTTGTTGCTGTGATAATTTGTAGCAGGCTTTTAAACCATTCCAATTATTTTTCCAAACACTTTCCTAGTCCACATGCACAGACGTGGGTGGGAAAAAGAAGGCATAAACTATTTTGAGACCCTCTGGATTGAAAAGATGATGTAAATCAAATTGACACAAAACTCATGGATTGTCCAAGTGAGAAGGATACATAGAGAAGTACCTTGGTACTCATCTTTAATTGATTCTGGGAGGCCTGATGAGTATCAAAAATGATGAACACCAAACAAATTATTCCCATAAGGAATAACGTAGTGAGTCACAAGGCAACCGACACCGACAAGTTCTAGCTTGGGTGTTGAGTATCAAACAAACGATGAGTATTGGGACACAATTTGCACATCAGAATGCATTGGGTATCAAATTCAATGAGTTTCAAAGCTATTGAGCAAGATACAACTGTACATCAAAAAAAAATCATAAGGAGATCACATGTTTAGCTTGATCCCCAAATGTTCATGGTTCTTCCCAATCCTGTATTCAAGTGATGAATACCTATGGGAAGCTGTACGGATAGGTGTTTCTTTGTGGAAATTTCACTAGACCATGAAACCATGATCTCACACTGTTCTCACGATATTTCAGGACTCAGGATCCACATTCGGAAAATAGGGGTGAAAATCTCTTCATCTTACTTACCTTATTATCCAGGCTAATGAGTATATGACAGAACAAAGCCAGGAACAGTGGCAGGATTTGGGTTTGTCTAGTCTAGTGAAAAGAAGGACGAGGGGGGACATGATAGCAGTGTTCCAATATTTGAGGGCTGCCACAAAGAAGAGGGAGTCAAGCTATTCTCCAAAGCACCTGAAGGCAGGACAAGAAGCAATGGAGGAAAACTTGGGAAAAAAAAGAAAAGAAGCAATCTAGAACTAGGGAGAAATTCTTGACAGTTAGAACAATTAATCAGTGGAACAATTTGCCTTCAGATGTTGTAGGTGCTCCATCACTGGAGGTTTTTAAGAAGAGATTGGACAGCGATTTGGCTGAAATGGTATGGGATCTCCTGCTTGAGCAGGAGGTTGGACTACAAGACCCCCAAGGTCCCTTCCAGCTCTGTTATTCTATTCCGTTCAGTTCCGTTCCGTTCCGTTTCGTTTCATTCCATTCCATTCCATTCCATTCTTCATTCCTCCCTTCTATTCTAT
>NW_015389159.1:55689-60689 GCF_001527695.2 Protobothrops mucrosquamatus | reverse complement strand
TAGCCATGCCAAGTGACAGCAATATCCAAAAGAAGAATTATGAGAAAGTGTAGAAGAACTAGGGTCTGAAGGAGGAATTGGAGAGGATGTGGAAGTCTAGATCAAAGTGACCCCAATGGTAGTAGGAGCACTTGGGGCTGTGACTCCTAAGCTGGGGGAGGGGTTCCAACAGATCCCAGGAATAACATCAGAGCTCTATCTAGTAGAGTTCAGCACTAGAACAGCTGAGATACTGGTAGAAGACCCAAGACACAAGCACCCCTAGAAGTGAGAAGAACATTTTTTATATAGAGTACATATAAGAATGTCTTCTGTCAAGGTAGAACGCCAAGATAGAATTTCTTCTAACATCGAGGCGTAGATCTGTAGCTCCACCTTTCTCTTCCCCTTAACACAGGGGTGTCAAACTCAATTTCATTGAGGGCCTCATCAGCATTGCGGTTGCGCTTGGGGGGCTGGGTGGGTGTGCCCAGGGTGGGTGCGGCCTACTGGGTGGGCATGGATGGAGTGGGTGTGGCCTAATGGGTGGGCGTGGCCAGCACTACATCGTTCGCATCAAGGGTGCCTGTGGGGGCCTGGGCAGGAGTGGGACAGATCTGAGGGTCTCTGGAAGAAGGGGGTGGGACCGGGGCAAGTGCCAAGGCATGGTGCATTTCTTCATTCCTCACAAAGGGTGACACCTCCCCAGCATGCACCCAGGGGGCGGGGCCGACGTGGCAGGGGCTGGTCCCTCGCTGTTTCCAGACAGTCTTGTGGAGCTAAGACTGAATGCGTTTCAGCATAGATGGCCACCACAAAATTGTACATTGGCTCCCGGCTGGCCTGGGCCAGGGCCAAGGCAGCAGGGGTTGTTCCCTCACTGTTTCCAGGATGGCTTCGTGGGCCACATGAAATCACTTTGCAGGCTGCATCCGGCCCCCAGGCCTTGTGTTTGACATGTCTGCCTTAACAGAACAAGCCAGGTAAGTGACTCTTAAAGCAAAAATACAGAAAGCTTGGAGGTAGCTGAGTTTTAGATGACATATGAGAGAGAAAGAATGAATTCTAATCTTCAGAGTGGTTGGGAGGTTAATTCGGGCTCTCTCAGAAGACCAAAGCTGTTCCTTGATTTTGCAGGAAAACAGATTGGTTTATTTCTCTGCCAGATTGATACGAGTTGTGGAGGGAGCTCACCCATCTCTAAAAAAAAGAGGAAAAAAAATACAGATTATTTTTCACATAGGTTTCTATAGATAGCAGCTGTTCTTCTGCAGGCAAGGGTCCTAACGGAAAGCCCTCCGCTGTTTATATCAAATTGACAGTGCCTAATTCAATATCTCTGCTCTATCCATTCATCTGATTTAGCCAAGGAGGGAAAAAGGTGAATTGGGAATTCCATCACCTGGAAAGATTTCAACCACAGACTAGTTTTAATATACACTCCAATCAAACAGCTCTGTTCACATTCGTCTTGTGGAACCGAGCTTATCCACAGGGACAGAAATATTTTTTCTTTGTTTTACTATAAAATACTTTAAAATGCAAAGCTATATAGCTCCTGTTCCTGAGATTAATCCCCTTTTAACTCAAGGCAAGCTGTGCTGTAAGAGAATTTGAGACTATCACCCGGGAACATAAAATCTAACAAGCCTAAACTTAATCGTATTTTTGCAAACGACGAGACAATCAGAGGATAGCTGCTACTGCAGATCCGTCCTGTAATAATACAGCATAAATGAAATAAAATCCATCCAGAGTCATTGGCTATCAACGTCATGGCCTTTTGATCCCATTCAGTAACTTTGCTGGGATTTAAATTAAATGTTGCTGGATCAGAACGGATGGTTACCCCGGGAGGGAGAGAGTAGAATGAATCGGTTTGGTTTGATCTGGCAGGAAAACAAAGCAACATGTTCAGGTGTAAAGAACATTTCCAAAATTCACAATTAGGCAATGCCTCTGTGATCCACAAAATATTGAAGAGTGTAAGTGATCTCCGGATCCCATCTTCAGGCAAAAGATGGAGTGGTTTGAAAAGATGGAGGGCAACAATGTCTATTCATTGATTTGTATGGGTCCCACCCTGATGATGTTCAAAAAAATCACTGGAAACTATAGTAGTGGCCCAAATTGTGGAAACCTTTTGGGAAAAGTGTATTTTTGAGGTTTGATGGCTAATAACACCACATTTTTGGGGGAGAAGTACCATAAAATTATATATCAATGGAAAGATAATTTAATCAAGAATGTAATGCAACAAAGTTGGTTCAATTATCTGTACTGTATTCTATGAAAAGTTATAGCCAAATAACCAGAAAAAGGAAGCACAACTTGCTCAGGTTGATCTCAGGTAGCTTTCCTTCCTCTGATTGTAGCCAATGAGCACGAGTGTTTAGAGAGCCAATCAGGTGTCATCTTGTTTTGGCAATGAGCCAATCAGATCACAGTAGATTTCAGTTATTGATGTCATGTATTGAAGCTGAGAGGAGAACATGTGTCAGTGTGTTATATGATGGCTATCAAGTTGGTTGGGTTTTTTTGTTTGTTCTTTCATTTAGTGAGCTTGTAAAACGTAATAAAATTAAAGTAATGGTGCAAAGAGTTGACTGGTTGCCCAGAAAGCGATGTAAAATAGTATTATTAAGTGAATAAGGCTACAGTTATAAAGAAATTAGAAGAAGAATTGAAACTTAAGAAACTTAACCAAAGGTAGCATTTCTACTGTACACTTTTCCCAAAAGGTTTCCACAATTTTGGCCACTACTGTATTTTTGCAGACTTTGGTGATGGTTCAGCCACCTAGGTTATTTTATTAAAATTCATAAGTGTCTTCTGGGCACTTATGATCTGTTTGTCATTTCATTGTTCTTTGTGTTTTTTTAATGTCAGAGTCCTCTGGAGCCAGATGGCTAAATTAAATAAACCAATAAAGTCTGACTTGCTTCTGAGCTTTTTCAAGGTCAGATTCTTAAAACTATCCAGGTATAAATGGGTTATATTCCATGGGTTATCGGGATACGGGGATATATCTCAAAGGTGCTTTTTTCAAGAGGCAACTGGACTTCATTGTTTTTCCTTGAAGACTTTTTCCTTCTCATCCAAGAAGCTTCTTCAGTTCTGACTGAATGGTGGGGAATGGAAGGATTTGTATTCCTTGCAGTCATCAGGTTGTTAGAAATTTGAGAGCCTACAGCAGGGGTCTTCAAACTTGGCCCTTTTATGACTTGTGGACTTCAACTCCCAGAATTCCTCAGCCAGGAATCTACAGTATCTACAGTTTACAACACAGTCCTTTCAGCAGTTCCAAGAAGGCTCCAAACCCATTTGCACTCTGATTCAGGTGACCCTGAGGGCGCAGTGACTCAATGACTCTCAATGACTCCATGATTCTCAGAGAGAGTGTTAACGACCAGATGACTGCAAGAAATATAAATCCTTCAATCCTCTACCATTCCACCAGAACTGATGAAGCTTCTTGGATAAGAAGCGAAACCTCTTGAAGGAAAAACAAAGTCCAGCTGCTTTTTGAAAAAGCTGTTTGGGACAACCATGACTTGGATGGCTGAGAATCTCCAGAGACAGTCTTCTTCTTGTTGTGCCATATCCATTATTGGACGTTGGTGATCATGTTGGCGATCCTGTTTTTATCAGCAGCCGCACAAAAAAGTGCTGCTGAGTTTTGTCCAAACCAGTCCCTTAGATTTTGAAGCCACGACGTTCTTCTTCTGCCTGGACCTCATTTGCCTTCAATCTTTCCCTGGAGGACTAAATGGAATAGGCCGTATTTTTGTGGGTGTCGCATCACTTGTCCGAAATATTCTAATTTTCATTTTTTAATTGTTTTGATGATTTCCCTTGGCTTTCCCAGGCAGCTTATCGCCTCCTCATTTCTGATCCTGTCAACCCAGCTTATACGTAACAGCCACCTGTAAATCCACATTTCAAATGCTTCTAGTCTCTTCAGGTGGCCTTCTGTCAGAGACCCACTCTCTACTCCATAGAGCAGGATAGGAAAAATATAGCATCTGACAAGCCTGATTTTCAGTCTTAGGCTTATGCAGAAGACCTTTTTCATTTTGAAGAACCAGAGACAGTACAGGGATATAAAGGGTCAATTCCAATTTCGGAACAGATGACTTTCAGTTTTGAAAATTTAATGTAGAAACGAACCTGGCAATCTGTATGCATTTTGTGCTTTCCTTTTTTAATTTCAGGAACAGGTAGAGAAACAGATGGGGATGAATTTTAAGATTCAGTGAGAAACCAAAACTTGAGCCAAAACTTTGACACCTTCACCCACCTCTCCTCATATATAGAACGAAGACATTAAAAAATATATATTTCAATTTTGTTTTTGCATTTTTGTCAGACTTGACTTTTCCGAAAGAAAAAAAGTTAACATATGTGTATATATTGTTAATGATATAGATGTACTCCACATTTATCTCTTTTGGCTTGTGTCTGGGTACACAGGTTTTTTAACTGCTTTCCCTGACATAATGCATTTTAGAGACTTTAAAAGACTTTGCAAACTTTTCCCTAATGTGATTTTTAAAAAAAATGTCAGAGCTATGGCACTGAAAAATTTCAAGAAAACAAATTCTGAATATTAAAAGAATTCTAAGTTTTGAACTTAGGGGGTCAATATATTTTCCAGAGCACCGGAAGGCAAGATAAGAAACGATGGATGGAAACTAATCAAGGAGAGAAGCAACCTGGAATTAAGGAGAAAGTTCCTAACAGCAAGAACAATTAACCAGTGGAACAGCTTTTGCCTTCAGACATTGTAGGTGCTTCATCAGTGGAGATTTTTAAGAAGAGACTGGACAGCCACTTATCTGGAATGGTATAGGGTCTCCTGCTTGAGCAGGGGGTTGGACTAGATGACCTCCAAGGACCCTTCCAGCTCTATTCTGATTCATTAGTGCAGAGATGCAAAAATAGGTAAGAATTCATCTCCATCACTAAGAGATCCTTTGCAAGAATGGTCATAAAGAAAAAGGAAGGAAGGAAGGAAGGAA
>NW_015389159.1:53471-55366 GCF_001527695.2 Protobothrops mucrosquamatus | reverse complement strand
AGGAAGGAAGGAAGGAAGGAAGGAAGGAAGGAAGAAAGGAAAGAAGGAAAGAAGGATTTCTGATTTTGATTTCTTTTCACCAGTCAGGAAAAAATCAGCAGGTAAGAGAGGCAGCAGCGCTAGGCATCTTACCTTTTCTGTTTTGAATCTGTACCCTGATTTTTTCTATATATCTCCAGTGCCGTTGAAGAATAACACTTTATGTAGTAGATGAACCAAGTTGCAGTCCACAAATGCTTACTTTCAAATAAATCTGTTAGATGTCAGACTGCCAGACTTTTGAAAAATAACGTGGCTTTTTTTTCCTTGCCATTCCCTGTTTCCCTTTTTTTTCCCATCTCCCAGCATTTTCTGCACTTTATTTATTCTACTTGAATTCACCATGAATGTATTTATTTTTTGTTCCTACTGGGATTTTTTCCAGGCGTTCCCTCAGTATCCAAATGATGGAAGGCAAGGCAAGAAACAATAGATGGAAGCTAATCAAGCAGAGAAGCAACCTAAAACTAAGGAGGAATTTCCTGGCAGTGAGAACAATTAACCAGTGGAACAGCCTGCCTCCAGAAGTTGTGGGTGCTCCATCATTGGAGGCTTTGATAAAAGTGACTGGATAGCTATTTGTATGAAATGGTATAGGGCAGCGGTTCTCAACCTATGGGTCGCGACCCCATTTGGGGTCGATCGACCATTTCACGGGGGTCGCCAAGCAAGGCTGTCCGCCATTTTTTTCCATTCCATTCTCCTCCACATTCTGGGGTAGTGTCTATGCCATTTTGCAATATTCCATCCATTGTGACTTGCACCCTTACTCAGAACAACTTCAGTCGCCAAGACATTGCCTAAACCTATTTGAATAGAAAAGCGTTAAAGCATCGGAAGCCTCACTTATGTATACAGTACATTTGAATCACTGTGTCTATGTCTGAATCACCCATCCTGTTCGGTGGGTTTTTATGCCTAAAAATAGAATTTCAGTTCTGAGATCATCTCCATTCACTCTGTTCTGGTCTTCCAGCTTTGAGAAGTCTGAAGTTAAAAGTAAGTGTTCATTAAACGGAGTTTTGAACTCTTACTCAGCATCAGGAATATTATACAGTATTATCAACGTCAACTTGTTTTCCAAAGCACCAAAAGGCAAGATAAGAAGCAATGGATGGGAACTAATCAAGGAGAGAAGCAACCTAGAATTAAGGAGAAACTTCTTAACAGTGAGGACAATTAACCAGTTGAACAGCTTGCCACCAGAAGTTGTGGGTGCTCCATCACTGGAGGTTTTTAGGAAGAGACTGGACAGCCACCTATCTGAAAAGGGTTAGGATCTCTTGCTTGAGCAGGGGGTTGGACTAGAAGACCTCCAAGGTCCCTTCCAGCTCTATTTCGATGGATTGGATGTTTCTTTTCATGCTTCAACAATATATGAACAAAATACTGCAATCATGGAAAGAAAACATCCTGAACATCCCCCGAAATAAAACATAAATGCTTCAAACGGAAACATTTAAGGAGTATATGTAAATATATTTAAGTAATTTTCAGGAGAGATATAGAATTTTTTAAAAAAATATGTTCAACAGTTCTGTCCAACAAAGTATTTATATAGATGGAGGTCATTTATTCAGAATTACTTTGTTGATAGGTAAAGTATAGAGGAAAAGCAGTCTGAATAAAATGGTCACTAACTAAAGGATATTTCAGGTTTCTTCGCTATTGTATAAATTTGTCATCAGTGCTATTTCCTTCATTGTGAATACCACTTATGGAAAGAAAAATATACTTTCATTTTCCAATGTTTTACCAAATCTGGCAGGTAACCATGAACAGTGAAACAAAAAAATGGAGCAAAACTCACTTAACAAATGTTTCAGTTAGCAACTGAAATTCGGGGTTCATTTATG
>NW_015389159.1:36888-53377 GCF_001527695.2 Protobothrops mucrosquamatus | reverse complement strand
TTTCTTCGCTATTGTATAAATTTGTCATCAGTGCTATTTCCTTCATTGTGAATACCACTTATGGAAAGAAAAATATACTTTCATTTTCCAATGTTTTACCAAATCTGGCAGGTAACCATGAACAGTGAAACAAAAAAATGGAGCAAAACTCACTTAACAAATGTTTCAGTTAGCAACTGAAATTCGGGGTTCATTTATGGTCGTAAGTCAAGGACTTGATGGTTAATATGTGCCCGTTTAATATGTGCCAGTTTAATTGCAATCCTCCAACACAGTCTGGAAAGATTTACGAGGTGAAATTTTAAGAAAGTACATTTGGCCTGGGAGCGATGATCATAACTTTTTGATAAGTCCTCAAAATGGATTGAAAGAAAATGCATGCCAAAAAGAAAAAGGGAAAAAAACACATTTAAAATGACTCACCAAGTTCATGTTCCCCTTTTCTGATGCTTTTTATAAGGCACTGAAGAAGTTTTTCTGCATTTGATAAAGCAAATGTCCTAATTTTCAAGGAAGTGACTAAACATCAGGTTCTTCCAACATAATGACAAACATATTAATATTCCTGAAGGCGTTAAGATCTCATGAGCTTTGGAAACAAGGGTGCCAGATGTCTCTTTCAAAACCACGCAAGATCTAAAGATCTGGCCACCGTTTTACTTCTATCGAGTTTTAGCCAAGTGTAGGTAGCATACAGCATACAGCATCACAGCCTGGTTTGGAAGCATCCCTGCTTCAGACAGGAAGGCGGTGCAGAGAGTGGTGAGGACGGCAGAAAAGATCATTGGCAGCTCCCTCCCTCCCATCCAGGACATGGCACAGAAGCGTTGCTTGAGCAGGGTCCACAAGATTATCTGGGACACTACACACCCTCTTCACAACCTATTTTGTTTGTTACCTCCTGGAAGGAGGGGGCTCCGTGGTATCCGTAGCAGAACATCCAGATTCAGCCATAGTTTCATTCCATACAGCATTAACCTTGTGAACTCTCAAGCTTCCTTCTTCCGTTATATATTCAAGATGGACAGTATTTAATATGTGTTACGTATTTATAGGGGTGTGGGTCTATACGTATTTTGTATATAGTATGCTTAGGTGTGTGTCATGTATGTGTTTCACTTTGAGAGCAGGCAACTAAATTTCATTTTTGATGTGTGCCGTTGTGCCCATAATAAAAAATGACAATAAAGGTTATCTTGTCTTGTCTTGTCTTGTCTTGTCTTGTCTTGTCTTGTCTTGTCCTGTCCTGTCCTGTCCTGTCCTGTCCTGTCCTGTCCTGTCCTGTCCTGTCCTGTCCTATCTTACCTTACCTTATTTCTGTGTCTGATTTACTTTGGCCATGTCATGTGTACAAATTCATTGGAGAAGTCCATGATGCTAGGAATGGTTAGTGGAACAAGAAGAAGGGGCAAGCAAAGAACATGTTAGCTTGATAATGTCAAATCTGATGCAAAGTTGAACATCCCACAACTGAAGGAAGCTGTGCTTGATAGGATAGCATGGAGAGCACTTCCCTGCAAAGTCAACAAGCGTTGGACACAACTTCTTCTTCCTAGCATTATTCCCATGCTAAGGCAGGGTCTTCTGGTCAGCAAAGAGTTGGACATAACTAAATGGTTAAAAACAACAACAACATGTAAAGATGGTCTCAACAAGACAAGAGGGGTGGGAATGAAATGAAGTTGGCGGTAGCGGATACGGGAACTTTTCATACCATGTCATCATATTAGTTGAAATTTTCTGAACAAAACTACTGAGGTCCTGGCTGAATGCATACACTGGTGTCGAAAAAGGAGAATATTTGTAGCTCATGGTTGAACTGAGGTGTCCTTGTTGTTCTCTGAGCTTGGTGGTTTTCTTGCAGACGTTTCATTACCCAACTAGGTAACATCATCAGTTCTAGTAAGGAATTAGATTTGCTCTGAATTTATATTCTAGTGATTTGTCCTGTCAGTGTTGATGGGGGTGGTTCCTTGGTTGGGGTTGTTGTTTACTGTTAGCTTTTTTGGGGAGTTCCTTGATTGGAGTATTGTTTACTTCTTGATTGTTGGTGTGATGTTCATCTTGGTGTTCCTCTGGGTGTTGATTGCTGATGGGAAGGTGGTTTTGGTCCTTTTGTTCTCTTTTTGGCTTGTGGGTTGTCTCTTTTGCACATTCTGTAGCTGTTGTTTATGTCTATGTGCCTGTCGATGTCCATTTTGTCCGAGTTCCAGGCTTTCAGAAATTCTCTAGCTTTTTTGGACTTGGCTTGATCTAAGATGGTCACAGTTTCCCAGTTGCATCTATGGTTGAGTCTGTCAATATGCTGTAAAACGAAAGAGTTTTCATCGTGTCTTCTGACTGCTAGTTGGTGTTGACCACTCCCAGCAACACTGACAGGGCAAGCCACTAGAATATAAATTGAGAGCAAACCCCACTCCTTACTAGCACTGATGATATTACCTAGTTAAGTAATGAAACATCTGCAACAAAACAACCCAGCTCAGAGAGCACCAAGGACCCCACTTACATTGGTGTGTCTGATATGGAGGCATAACACTACATGCATTTTGGTAGATGATGATGATTATTATTATTATTATTATTATTAATTGAATTTATATACCGCCCTATCTCCCTTACGGGACTCAGGGCGGTGAATAGGCGATAATAAAAACCACGATAAATATACGCAAGTTTCTGTTCTAAAATCAAATTAAATAACAGGCCTGCTCTAAAATACCCCATACAAAACCCCCACTAAAACATAATCAAACTACGCCAGGCCGGCCGCACGGAATAGATGGGCCTTCAGGGCTCGGCGAAAAAGGCGCAGGTCCGCAACTGTATGTAGGTCGGGGGGTAGGTCATTCCAGAGGGCAGGAGCTGCCACAGAGAAGGCTCTCCCCCTGGGGGTCGCCAGCCGGCATTGACTGGCCGACGGCACCCTAAGGAGGCCCTCTCTGTGGGAGCGGACTGGTCGAAGGGAGGTGTTTGGCAGGAGGCGGTCTTGCAAATACCTAGGTCCATTGCCATGGAGCACTTTAAAGGTTGTTACTAACACCTTGAAGTGCACCCGGAAGGCCACAGGCAGCCAGTGCAGCTCGCGCAGGAGAGGTGTTACATGGGAGTATCTAGAGGCCCCCAGGATCCCCCGCGCGGCCGCATTCTGAACTAGCTGGAGCCTCCAGGTGCACCTCAAGGGGAGCCCCATGTAGAGAGCATTGCAATAGTCCAGGCGGGAAACAACGAGGGCTTGAGTGACCGTGTGTAGAGCGTCACGATCCAGAAAGGGGCGCAACTGGCATATCAGGCGAACCTGATGAAAAGCCCCCCTGGCCACAGCTGTCATATGGTCGTCTAAAGACAGCCGAGTATCCAGGAGGATGCCCAGGTTGCGGGCCCTCTCCGCGGGGGCTAATGACTCACCCCCGATAGCCAGGGATGGAGCCAACTGGCTATGTCATGACGCCGGAAACCACAGCCACTCGGTCTTGGACGGGTTGAGTCGAAGACTAGTTGAAGTCCTTTGAATGTTGCCTCCACTGCAAAGTTATTCAGACCAACACAAAATAAGGCCTGGCAAGTGAAAACCCCAAAGGTGAACAAAATTCAGATGAAGAAAGAATTTTGGAAGCTTAACTTCTTGAAAACAATGGTACGACAGTTCCATTCCCTTTCTCTTTGTTTCCTTAAGTGTTTATTTGTTGTACCCCAGACAATAATTTTGGACCTTACCATGCAGCCTTAAAGAGCAAAGTAAACTCTGCAAACTAGAAAGCTTGCCCATAATGTATTCTTTTGTTATAAAACTGATTATCACACCAGATTGACTCAAAAACTCCTCTTCTTCTTTTTTTCTCTCTCTTTCTCTTGGGCTTTTTTTCAAGCAAAAAAAAAACCCCAAAACCTGGCTGCCTTTATGTGAAAATAAGCTAAAGCTGCATCCCAAATTGCATCAGATTGGATCCAATTTACAACTGTGGATAAAACCTGTCACTTGAACATAACATTTTCAGTTGAAAAACCTCAGCTGAATATTTACATTTGTATTTGCCACTGTGGAGCCCTTGAGGAATCTGTAAACAGTATTAAGTTTCTTCTTAACATAGTTATATAGTCTCGTGTCATTTCTTTTTGAGGCTGTACATCATATTTGTTCGGGTCAGTGAGTGCCATCTGTGCAGAGATGAACAATGATTTTTTTTCCTTTAAAAAAAGGGGAAACCCAAGAGCTTAGAAATGTAACATTGATTCAGGCAGGTTTTTCATTTCATACTACAGGTAGTTCTTGATGGATTCACTTAGCAACTGTTTGAAGCTACAATGGCACTGGCTTATGATCCCATGGTCACATGATCAAAATTCAGGCCCTTCAACCTTCAGTACAATTTATTCTCTTCCATTGGTATGACACGTGATCCTCAAATGCAGCTGCCAAAAAAGCCAACACGGTGCTAGGCTGCATTAACAGAGGGATAGAATCAAGATCACGTGAAGTATTAATACCACTTTACAAGGCCTTGGTAAGACCACACTTGGAATACTGCATCCAGTTTTGGTCACCACGATGTAAAAAAGATGTTGAGACTTTAGAAAGAGTACAGAGAAGAGCAACAAAGATGATTAGGGGACTGGAGGCTAAAACATATAAGGAACGGTTGCTGGAATTGGGTATGTCTAGTTTAACGAAGAGAAGGACGAGGGGGGACATGATAGCAGTCTTCCAATATCTCAGGGACTGCCACAAAGAAGAGGGAGTCAAGCTATTCTCCAAAGCGCCTGAAAGCAGGACAAGAAGCAACGGATGGAAACTGATCAAGGAGAGAAGCAACCTAGAACTCAGGAGAAATTTCCTGACAGTTAGAACAATTAACCAGTGGAACAACCTGCCTCCAGAAGCGGTGAATGCGCCAACACTGGAAGTTTTTAAGAAGAAACTGGACAGCCATTTGTCCAAAATGGTATAAGGTTTCCTGCCTGAGTAGGGGGTTGGACTAGATGACCTCTGAGGTCACTTCCAACTTTATCATTATTATTATTATTATTATTATTATTATTATTATTATTATTATTATTATTATTATTATTATTATTATTATTATTATTATTAGATTCGTACGTTGACACTCTTTAAACGTAGATCCGTTTGGAGTTGGTTTCTCGTGACTATTATAATGGACCAACTCATTACTCTGTAGACGTCTTTTTTGTTACTTCCAGTCGCTCGTGGGAGTGTAGTATTTCTGATAACATACATCAGACAACATTACGTCCACCGCCGGTACTCTACCGTGGTTTCTGTACGTCTTTTCTCTCACCCTATCCTAACATCCAATATATAGGTCATTCAAGTTTTTGCAGCCGGGTTTTGTAGCCCTACCTGAGAGTTGTGTGGTGATTATGTCCTAGAACAAGGGTGTCAAACTGCCAGCCCACAGGCTGGTTGCATCATGTGGAGGCCACGCCCACCCAGCTCTGGCAATGCAAAAAAAGTTGCGATATGTCGCAACATGTCACGTGACATGGCGAGTTTGACACCCGTGTCCTAGAACAGGGCTTTTCAACCAGTGGTATGGGTACTGCCTGTGGTACATTGGCCCCTGGCAAGTGGTATGCGACTATCCTAGAAAAGTGGTAGCAGGGGAGGGGAATGAGCTGAACCGGTGGCAGCACTGCACAAGCCTGAGCGAGAGATGGCTGGAGCTGCAGGGCTGTCAGGGCTCAGTGGAAGCGCCAGGATCAGCGCTTCTTCGGGACTGTCAGGGCTCAGTGGAAGCCCCAGGATCAGCGCCAGACTCCAGCTGGAGCTCGGCGCTGATCCTGGCACTTCTGCTGAGCCCAGAAGAAGCGCCGATCAGCTGGAATGTTGCAGCATCTCCAGGGTCTTCTGATTTACATTCAGATGCTTGGCAATTGATTCATATTTATGATGGTCACAGTGTCCCAGGGTCATGTGAAGTGACCAAAACCTGCTGCAACCACCCAGCAGATGGGGGGAATAAAAACCAAACACCGCCCCACCCCCGCTGCCAATCCTCAACAGAAATGCTCACAACAATGAAAACCTCGAACAGGAGGAAGAGCGCCGCAGGCAGGTGTCTTGCTCGGCTGTGCCTTGGGGTGCACTTTTTTCAGTGCTACTGTAACTTCGAACAGTCACTAAGCGAACTGTTGTAAGTCGAGGACTACCTGTACTTTATCACTTTTTTTCTTTTTGTCATCACGTTTATGACACCTTGCTAGGCTACTGGTGGTACTCGGATGTTGCCATATCCTAAAAGTGGTACAGTGGGTGAAAAGGTTGAAAAGCCCTGTCCTAGAATGAGACCACAAAAGTTGAGTGGGGTCCTTTCCTTCCTTAAATCGAGTGAAGTTGCTGGAGGGCAAAGAAAATTCTGTTTTAAACAAAGAGGAGCTGGAAAAAACAAAAGGCAGTCAAATTCAATTTAAAAGATGCGGTTTTGTGGACAATTTCTGCAGCTGCTCTTCCATTTCCAGCAAAATACAAGAATTAAAGAGTGACCACTGCAGCCACTACAATGTATTCAATTTGGTTTTAATGCATTAATGAAATTTCATTTTATTCTCTTTGGCAAACATTGAATTAATATAATTTGCAAAAGAGGATATTTTTGGGAAAGAGGAAATCAACTAAAATTACTACGTGGAATATGGATTATAGAAATTAATAGTTAATGATTGTTTTATAAATGTAACCCAGACAACACACTGTTCACCAATTATTAAGTGATTTGTGTTTTTTTAAAAAAATCAATAAAATATATTACAAAAAAGAAAGAAATTTCATTTTATACCTACTCTTTTAGTTCAGTTCAAGGTCTCATAGATAAGTTGATGCCAGTTGATGAAGTCAATTTAGTACTTTCAAGGAGCTGCGTTACTTCTTTTCTCCTTTAATAGTTCCCTTCACATCCCTCATAGAAGCCAGTGCTATGGGAGGTTTTTTTTAATTGAAGAGCACTTTTTTCTTAAGATTAATAGGTAGGGGACTTCATCTGCATAGAGGGTAAGCTTCAAGAAGGCATTTGCTACAGCCAGATCTAGACACGACACCCTTGTTATTTTCCTCCTTCTTTCTGACTGTGTCACTTTCTCATTCCCAGAACAACCAATAACAGAGACTGCGTAAATTAAGAGGCTAAACCAGACATGTCAAACACAAGGCCCGGGGGCCGGATGCGGCCCACGAAGTGGTTTCATGCGGCCCACGAAGCCATCCTGGAAACAGTGAGGGAACGGCCCCCGCTGCCTTTGTCCTGGCCCAGACCGGCCGGGAGCCGATGTATAATTTTGTGGTGGCCATCTATGCTGAAAAGCATTCAGTCTTAGCTCCACAAGACCGTCTAGAAACAGCAAGGAACCAGCCCCTGCTGTGTTGGCCCCGCCCCCTGGGTGCATGCTGGGGGGGTGTCACCCTTTGTGAGGAATGAAGAAATGGACCATGCCTTGGCACTTGCCCCGGTCCCACCCCCTTCTGCCAGAGATCTGTCCCACTCCTGCCCAGGCCCCCACAGGCACCCTTGACGCAAATGATGTAGAGCTGGCCATGCCCACCCAGTAGGCCACACCCACTCCATCCATGCCCACCCAGTAGGCTGCACCCACCCTGGCCACACCCACCCAGCCCCCCGAGGGCAACCGCAATGCTGATGCGGCCCTCAATGAAATTGAGTTTGACACCCCTGGGCTAAACGGCTAGCTAGAGATGTTTTTTTAAAAAAAGTCAAGTTATTGGCCATGACCCCCCCCTTCTACTTTTATTTATGAGCCGTGGTGGCACAGTGGTTAGAATGCAGTACTGCAGGCTACTTCTGCTGACTGCCGGCTGCCTGCAGTTTGGCAGTACGAGTCTCACTGGCTCAAGGTTGATTCGGCCTTCCATCCTTCCGAAGTCAGTAAAATGAAGACCCAGATTGTTGGGGGCCATGTGCTGACTCTGTAAACCGCTTAGAGAGGGCTGTAAAGCACAGTGAAGCGATATATAAGTCTAAGTGCTATTGTTATTGAAATCTCTACTATGGTAGCACAGTGGTTAGAATACAGTATTGCAGGCAAACTCTGCCCAATGCCGGGAGTTTGATTTTGATCAGCTCAAGGCTGACTCAGCCTTCCATCCTTTTGAAGTCGGTAAAATGAGGACCCAGATTGTTGGGGGCCATGTGCTGACTCTATAAACCGCTTAGAGGGGGCTGTAAAGCACTGTGAAGCGATATATAAGTCTAAGAGCTATTGCTATTGCCCATCTGCCTTAAAAAGCGACTCTGGGCGGCTTACAGATTATAGAAAGGCAAATAGGTCAATAATTAAAATATTAAAACTGTGCAGATTAAAATAGAAAAGAACAGGACTAAGAAACAGATGGCACAGGGTTGACATCTTCTTTACCCCATCAACCACCTCCAGTGATGAACGCCCCTACCAGGGCTCCAAGCAATCTGGCAAAACTAAGCTTTATTACTCTTCCAGAAGGCCACTTCTCCTTGACCCTGCCCACTGGAATTCCTTAGTGGATGGGGTCCATAGCAGGCTTCTTCCGCTGGTGCGAGTGGTGTGGCTAGTCCCATTGGAGGAAGAGACGACTGCTCAGATACCCTCATTTTAGCAATATAAGTAACATTTAGACTTATATACCTCCCCGTAGTGTTTTATCACACTCTCTAGATCAGGGGTAGGCAACCTTGGCTCTTTTATGACTCGTGGACTTCAACTCCCAGAATTCCTGAGCCAGCCACGCTGAGGGGAAAGGGAGAGGTTTCCAAGCTGAGCCATGCTGGCTCAGGAATTCTGGGAGTTGAAGTCCACGAGTCATAAAAGAGCCAAGGTTGCCTACCCCTGGTCTAAACTAATAAAGGCTACATTAATTAACATTAATTATGCTTTCATATGTTCCTCTAAGTGAGGGGTCTTTAAATTTGGCCCTTTTATGACTCGTGGACTTCAACTCCCTGAATTCCTGAGCCAGCCATGCTGAGGGAAAAGGGAGAGGTTTCCAAGCTGAGACACGCTGGCTCAGGAATTCTGGGAGTTGAAGTCCACGAGTCATAAAAGAGCCAAGGTTGCCTACCCCTGCTCTAGATGATTTATAGGGTAGAAGCATTATTTGCATGTTGCCCACAACAATCTGGGTCCTCATTTTACCGACGTCAGAAGGATGGAAGGCTGAGTCAACCTTGAGCCCTGTCAGGATCGAACTCCAGGCTGTGGGCAAAATCTGCCTGCAATACTTCACTTTAACCACTGCGCCACCAGGGCTCTTTCATGAGGTGGGTGTTCCACTGCCTTGTTGCGGCCATTTTGATTATTTTTTACTCCCACCAGATGTGGGATAGCCCCAGAAGGCAACTGTCACTCTAAAACAACAACAAGCAAAGGCTTTGAATAAGGAATGGTTCCCGGTAATTGAAATCTGGCGCAGTTTCAGCAGCAGATGACAACCGTATTTATGTCTCCAGATTCCAGCTTTTATTGATTTTATTTTAAATTGCTTTTACTGACATTCGCTGAACTGGTGCCGATAATTGCAGTGGCTGGGAACTGTTTGAGAAGTTGCTTCAGGGATCAACTTTTGTTGCTCAATTGCAATGCACTCCCCAAATTTAGCAAGGATTTATGGGGTGCCAGCATAGAGATGTGAGCCAATTCAGATTTTGGAAACAACCAGAATGAAATACTGGGATAATAATAATAATATTAAAAAAAAAACCTGGAAGGCCAGACAAGGGGAAAACTAATAATAATTTCATCTCTTTTGATTCTAATGAAGTTAGTTGCAGCACCCCTTTTCCTTGAAGTTAATAAATGAAGCTTTTCTTCAGTCGTAAAATATGTCTTCATAATCTCATTTTCAGTTGGCAAGAGGAACAGAAGAAGAAAAAAAGAGATAACATTGTTCCATGAGGACTTAGCTATTATCCTTGCCATCGTAAAGAAGTAACAGAGCTTCTGGTGGGCAATTAGATCTTTTTATAAAGATAAGCCTAATAGAGTTGATCAATGCTGCTCTTGTGAGCTCTGCCGAAGCTATAAACTAAGATTTTTACATGTATGTACCACTCTCAGGCAGTTTTTATTGGATATCTGTTCTTTTTTTTAGGGTATGTAGCTGATTTTGAAAGCTGTCTTAGGCCTCCTTAAATCATATTCCAGACACCGTGGAGCATCTTAAACAAACTTACATTGTTGTTTCCATCCTCCTTACCGCTAACAGCTGTTTTGGGGTTTTTAAACTGTTCATGTGGACATGGGAATGGTGGAGAAATATATATATATATTTCCAAATAGAACAAAGGCCGTTTTCTCTCAAGACTGAGCTCAGAATATTAAAGCTTAGATTAGATTAGGTGCCAGTTTCCTGCTTCAAAAGAGAAAGATTACATCTAACAGTAAACAGCTCCCCTGGGGTAATAAAAAAAATGTTGAGTTTTATAGGGTTTTTTGGGGGGGGTACATTTTCAGAAGCAGGTCTTCTCCTTTACAAAATTTGCTTTTATTGGAAATGCATAGCCAGCCTTAATGGAATGATGAACAGACAGCATACAGTTAATTGGATGGTTATTTAAATCCAGCGATGTATAAAAGATGCACTAATTTTAATTCTAGAGGTTAAGACGTGTAACTCTGTTTCACCTAAGACAAGGGAGGGTCCCACAACTGAACATGTCATTTTCAAGGCAGATTATGAGCCCTCTTAAATTTAACCTCATTTTTGTTTTTATTTTCAAATTGAGAGCAAATCCTCTAATCCAGAAGCCTGGTTGATCTTAATTGTAATCAACACTGTTGCCAAGAGAGTACTTAACCCTAATCTGATCCTATAATTCTAACTGATCCATAGTTTGGTAAATGAGAGAGAGAGAGTAAAATCAGGCATATACAGTAGTGGCCAAAATTATGGAAACCTTTTGGGAAAAGTGTACTGTAGAAATGCTACCTTTGGTTAAGTTTCCACCCATTTTTCTTCTAATTTCTTTATAACTGTAGCCTTGTTCACTTAATAATACTATTTTACTTCGCTTTCTGGGCAACCAGTCTATTCTTTGCTTTAATTTTATTATGTTTTACAAACTCACTACATGAAAGAACACAAAAAAACCCAGCCAACTTGATAGCGATCACATAACACACTGACAAATGTCCTCCTCTCAGCTTCAATACAGCATATCAATAACTGACTCAAATGGTGGTTTATCACACACTATCTACAAATATACACTAGAAACAAAATACATACATGTGGTGATACAGCAAACTCCAATATACAGCAATTACAGCAGGAAACAGACAAGAGAGAAAGACTCCAGCAAAAAGCCTTCCCTTTTATACTCAGACTCTTAAAGGGATACACACACCTGCTGAGTCATTCTTATCATTGCATCATTCATCTCTCATTATACAAGCTGGTTAGCTTCTCAATCATTACCTTGACACTTTCCTGCCACAGTGGTTAAATGAATCACTGCAGTTGTTTAATTAGTAACATGGTTGTTTTGTCAATCTGGTTTCCCCACTGACTTGCTTGTCAGAAAGTCACAAAAGGGGATCACATATACTGCAACCATCATTAATATGAAGCAGTTGCCAAGTATCTGAATTTTGATAATGGAATAGCAGAGTTGGAAGGGACCTTGGAGGTCTTCTAGTCCAACCCCCTGCACAAGCAGGAGACCCTATGCCGTTCAAGACAAATAGCTGTCCAGTCTTTTCTTAAAAGCCTCCAGTGATGAAGCACGCACAACATCGGGAGGCAAGGCTTGATCACGGGGAAACTGACATTCATGGTTGAGAGAGATTTTGTTTGGAGAGGAGACAGAAAAAAAATTACTTAACTGGGTGAGCTGCTTAGTTTGAATTCCAAGAAGAAGCCAACTGAAATGATTATATCCTTAATTTGAAAACCATGTACAGGTGAGTCCTCAATTGTGCCTCAAATTTATGTCGCGAAGCGATACAGTTTTTTGAGTCAGTTTTGCCCCATTTTAAAACCTTTCTTGCCACAGTTGTTAAGATAATCATTGCAGTTGTCAAGTAACATAGTTGTTAAGTGGCTTCCCCCATTGACTTTGCTTGTCAGAAGGTCACAAAAGTAGGACACATGACCCTGGGACACTGCAACCGTCATAAGTACATGCCAGTTGCCAAGCGTCCGAATTTTAATCACGTGACCATGGGGATGCGGCAACGGTCGCTAAATGTGAAAAAAAACCAGTCACAAGTCCCTTTTTTCAGTGCCGTTGTGTCTTTGAATGGCCAATTAATGATTGTAAGTCAAGGACTATGTGTATAGGCCAGGGGTAGGCAACCTTGGCTCTTTTATGACTCGTGGACTTCAACTCCCAGAATTCCTGAGCCAGCCACGCTGAGAGAAAAGGGAGAGGTTTCCAAGCTGAGCCATGCTGGCTCAGGAATTCTGGGAGTTGAAGTCCACGAGTCATAAAAGGGCCACATTTGAAGACCCCTGATACAGGGCAGGGGTGGGGAACCTTGGCTCTTTTATGACTCATGGACTTCAACTCCCAGAATTCCTGAGCCAACCACGTTGAGGGAAAAGGGAGTGGTTTCCAAGCTGAGCCATGCTGGCTCAGGAATTCTGGGAGTTGAAGTCCACAAGTCATAAAAGAGCCAAGGTTGCCTACCCCTGGTATAGGCAGTACCGATCATGAATAAATAGATCAAAGGCATCACCAAAAGATTCTGGTCAAGAATACACATATGGTTAGAGAAAATGACTCAAAAACATAGATTTTAAGCCAGAATTATTTTTGTTAGCCACAATTGTAGGAAACTAGGAGAAAGAGCGTATATATCTAATTTTACATGTATTAACCGCAGCGAGAATTGTATTCGCTCAACATTGGAAAAATGAAGATTTACCAACGGAGGAAGAGTGAATTAAATTTTTTTTAGATTGTGCAGAAATGAATAGACTGACACTGAAAATGAAAGAGAAAGAAGATTCCGTATATTTTAGAACATGGGACACCTTTTATCAATGGCTAGAAAAACGAGGTAGAAAGGAATTTAACATGTATTAGTAAGTTAAATGTTGGAAACCCAGACAATATGTTGCTGATAAACTATTAAGCATTTGTGATTATATATATATTTCGCAGTTGCGACTTGAGCCTGCTCTATGCCCCTAGTTGGGGGCGGCAAGGCAAGAGATATTGTAAAAAGAGTAAACTGCAGTATGGCAGTTGAAAATGTCAAGGTGTTCACAATCAGACCAATCTGTCTGAACTCCCTATATATATATATATAAATAAGGTATTGCCTGCTATTGGTTCGAAAGCCCTGCCATGATCTTGAAGGCTATTTCCCTAGTCACAGATTATCCTTGAAGGGAGATGGCTATTTATTCCAAAACTCTCCTGACCCAGCGCAGAAACTTGTGTTTAAGACTGAATTAGCGCCATGAGACCCCGTAGCGCATTTTGACAAAAGGCACACTTGAGTACATGGTGCCTTTGAACTGAAACAGAACCTCAGATGCATTTTAAACCTGGATTTCTCATTACTGCCTTGTCTAACCACACACGAGCTAGCTCCCTGCAACACACACAAACACACGCGGAGAGATGTATATTATACGCACCTAAGGTTTGCTTTCCTTGGGTCAAGGCCAACACACCACTCCAGCTACGATTGACCGAAAATTAAAGGAGACCATGTGGACTAGCAGTCATGCGTGTTATTTTCTATGGACAGGCCTTAATTTTTCTAAAACGTACTTTTTCCTCAAAGTATGTGGGTGGCAGTTTGGTTTAATTTGGCAAGATTAATATGAAGCTCGATCAATCAGAATAGAGCTGGAAGGGACCTCGGAGGTGTTCTAGTCCAGAGTTCCCTGACATTTACGGCTTTGCAGACCTGCAGGAGTGGGGTTAGCGGATGGTTCACACAAGCGGCTGGCAAGGGTGCGTATGCAGTTCCATTTGCATGAGTGGTGTGCGTGTGCACCTGCAGCTCATACAAATGGAACGTGCATGGACACGCTCACCCACTGCTCGAGCAAGGGAGGATGCGCATGTGCGCGCTCGCTGGCCGTTTCCACGCCCCAGATGCAAACCCCTCATGACCCACTAGGGGGCTCTGGCCCACAGGTTGGGGACCCCTGTTCTAGTCCAACCCCCTGTTCAAGCAGGAGACCCTATACCAGTGGTGGCGGACCTATGGCACACATGCCAGAGGGGGCACTCAGAGCCCTCTCTGTGGGCACGCGCTGTCACCCCAGCCCTGCCTCCTCCTCCTCCTCCTCCTCCTCCCCCCCAGCAGCCCCCCAGAGGAGAGTCACCCCCAGGAGTGGCCTGCACAGAGCAGTGCAGCCAAGGACATGGCAGCCGGGCAGCGGGGACAAGACTCCGCCCTCACACCCCATCACGTGCAGATGATGTTATGGGGCATGGGCAGAGGGTGTGGCCGCCATGGCGTTGCTGGGCTGCCTGGGCAATCTGCTGTGGTGGGCCATGGAGGTGGTGGGTGGCCCTGCGGGCAGGTGGGACAGGGACGGGGCTGGAGGCGGAGCGGGGCAGGGGCGGTTTTGGGGCACTTGTTATACATAGATGTTATCATTACCTGTACAAATGTGAAATAATGTCTATATTTAATCATTTATAGATTGAAAATATTAAGAATTACAATTTGTTTAAGGTTGAAGAAGGAGAATACAAATGGGGGAAGGGAAGATCAAAGAAATATATTATTAATTGATATATGAATTGTGTAATTATCAAATTCAATCATTATTGATTGTTAATTAATTATTATTGGCTATTATTCCCCAAATATATAAACCAAGACAACACACTGTACACCAGGCATTGGAGATGGTTATTGTTAAAAACCAATACAATATTTTTTTTTTAAAAAAAAGAATATAGGTTAATTGTATGCTGGTGCTCTCGACAAGAATCTGAACTACTAATAGTTAAAGAAAATTGGTGGTAGATAAGAGTCAATGGAATTCAAGGTGGGCTGGGCTTGTGGCCATGAAAGGACTCAAGACTAATGACACGCTTGACCTCTCCCTTGGGCTTAGTTTAATTATCTTCTACCTCTTTATTTTAAACCTGGATTGTTTCTGCTTCTCCTCTCATTGACCTTGGTATCAGTATCATACTAGGCTTTCCCTACCAGAAATTTCCACATCATAGGAAGCTCTGAAACAAGACTGGCAGATGCCTGAACTATAAAACCTGGCTCTTTTTTTTTTTAATCACCCCAGCAATTTGCTAGAGGGATTTAGGACATTGCATACCATGATGAGATGCTCTCATCTTCCTACTCATAATCACTTCCTCCCAAAGGAGTATGGCGGATGAAAAAGATCAGTGCTTATTAGGCCACCATTTATGTGTTAGGGAGAGACTGACACAATTTAAACTAACTGGAGTGCTATTCCAAGAAGAAAATCTGCGGGGGGGGGGGGACATGCTAATGCTGTTTATGTTCACTCAGAATAAACTTAATGAAGCTATTCCCACGGGTACAAGGTTTTCAGATCTTCAGATTGACTTTTGAGTAAGTGCCACTTTTATTTTCAAAGGGCTGGATTCCCATGTTGTTTTTATTGTTGTAGGACATCAAAAATAAAAAAAACACATGTAATGGAATATAAAAATTAGTTTATTTTTCTCTGCTTTTGCTGTTCTAAGTCACCAGGAAGAATGGTAAGTTTAACTCTCACCACACTCCTAAATCAACAAACTAAACAATCGCCAGGAGGAATCGGTACACAATTGTTTTGTCCTTATTGAAACTCACCAGATATAAACAGCCATTTGAGATATTGGAAGACTGCTATCATGTCCCCCCTCATCCTTCTCTTCATTAAACTAGACATACCCAATTCCAGCAACCGTTCCTTATATGTTTTAGCCTCCAGTCCCCTAATCATCTTTGTTGCTCTTCTCTGCACTCTTTCTAGAGTCTCAACATCTTTTTTACATCATGGTGACCAAAACTGGATGCAGTATTCCAAGTTTTTGTCTTAAAGCCATCATAGAGTGTCTCTAAGTAACATATAACAGATAGAGACTCACAGGTTTTGCATTCAGCCGCTTTAAAGCCGCAAAAAAGACAGGTTCTTCTCTTCTTCAATAGCTACTTCTGGGGGTAGTCATTTGGGGAACGTTTTGAATCTTCTTTAAAATAAGAAACAAAGGAAAGCAGGCCGGTATTCAAGCCATTGAGACAAAACAGGAGGGGTAGGCGAGATGCCAAACTATGCCAAATTAGCAAGTGTAGGCAGAGAAGAAAAACGTGTAGCCAACGAAACTTGGATGGTAAGCAATCTCTGGACAGCAAACAGCCATCATGGAAGCCTCAAAGAAGCTGGTCAAAGGCTGCACATGGATCTTATAAAACCTGCCACCTGGCTCTCGTATTACCAGAAGTGCTGATGGAATAAACATCAGAAAACCAGGCTGTGTGCCAGCCAAAGGCAGGTTTCCACCACATAAAACAGGGCAGACCCTCTGGAAAAGAAAAA
>NW_015389159.1:18094-36579 GCF_001527695.2 Protobothrops mucrosquamatus | reverse complement strand
ATCTCTGGACAGCAAACAGCCATCATGGAAGCCTCAAAGAAGCTGGTCAAAGGCTGCACATGGATCTTATAAAACCTGCCACCTGGCTCTCGTATTACCAGAAGTGCTGATGGAATAAACATCAGAAAACCAGGCTGTGTGCCAGCCAAAGGCAGGTTTCCACCACATAAAACAGGGCAGACCCTCTGGAAAAGAAAAAAAAACAACTTTGACTTTTAAATGGTTTGCTGGAGATGGATAAATTTGTTCAATTTGCTTCTGCATCATTGAAGGATGTGGGGTGGTCTTAAGTGCCTGGCTTTTTTCCCAGCGGCGTGAAAAATACACGTTCAGCGTGAAGCAAAAAATGATGTTAAGGGGGGAAAAAAAATCTATGGGTAACGCTCTTGAATACAGGCAGGCATCGAAGTTCTTCAAAGCACGGTTTTCAAAATCCCAACATTACAGGGTTATTATGTGGGAGATTGTCACACTGTAAAAATGCACAGGAACACGAAAGGATTGTTCGTGTTTTTCCCAAATGACTTGCTATCGTATTCTCCTTCTTATAGTAACCACGTTTCTTGTTCTCCTGTAATATTTTTACCTATCCAATTTAAACAGCCTGGCTGTTCATACTTGATAAAAGTATTCTAGGCTGAACATAAATGCTGGATATATGTATACATATATACATATATAGATATATACATACATACATACATACACACACACACACACACACACACACACACACACATATACATATATATGTGAAGTAAAATAAGGTGATCACCAGGATAAAATCATAAACACAAATGTTTAATCTACAAAACCAAGCTTTCGTCGGCCACACTACCGACATCGTCAGGGTATAAAATGCTGGATCCGGCAGTCCGTTTTTATGTGGCCGGCTGCCTCTGCACTTTGACCCTGGATCGGGTCATACGGTAGGTCTGCCCATCAGCATCGGTTGTGTAGTTCTTAAAGGGGCCGTTTCTAAAGTTGTCTTCTCCTCTCCAATTGCTGTTGTTTTCTTTGTGCGTGTGTGGGTGCCTGGAGATCCGCTGTTCATCTGCTCCCGGTCGTCCCTCCCCACCCCCTCATTCATCTTAGTTTGCCTCTGTATTGCTGCGCTATCTAGCGTGTGTGCTTCAAGCTCTGTTCTTCTGTTTGCCAGCCCTGTTGCTTTTCTTGCCCGTGTGTAAACTCCTGGGGGTTGGTCGTCTCATTGTTCCTGTTTCTTATTGCCCCCCCTTCTCTCTCTCATTAATGGGTGAGCTCCTGTGTGTGTTAATGGGTTGCTAACCGGGCATGTCTTTGGAATGGCTCCACTACTTGTTACCCTCATTCCCTTTTCCACGGTATGTGTGTATGCCCCTCGGGGGAAGCCATCCGGTGGTATCTGTTCATTGTTCTCCTTCCCTCGTCCTGACTGGATTGAGTTGTTTGTGCTTTGGACGCCTGTGGGATATATTTCCCTCGTGTTTTTTCTCATCCTCCTTGTTCTTCCATGGATCTGAACATCAGCTCCTGGGGGTGGGTTGTCTGTTGGCATTGTGTCATCCCTCCTCTCCTCTTTCATGTTTAAATGGGTTAGAGACGTCGTTTTACTTGTGGGGTGTATCCTCAATTCATCGCTCTCTCTCAGGGTTGTGATCACCTCCCCTGTCATCCCCTCTTTCTGATCTTGTACGGAGTGAGTTGGTCATCTGTGCTTCCAATTGGCACCCCGTCCTTCCCACCCCCTTAGTATGTGATATGCTGGAGGGAGCTCTATGTGGCGATTGATGGAGTGTTTGTCTGACAGCCAGGCTTCTTTGAGGAGGTGGCCTCCCTTGGTGTTATCTTGGGATATGGCCGTAGTCAGCCATGTGGGTCCACACCTGTGAATATTGCTCTTTTCTCTTAACTGCCAGCTCATGCTCGTGGACCCTAGTCTTAAGTCTCTTGGAGGTTTCACCAACATAATTGCAGCCCCCCTGAAGGAGAGTCGCCCCTGAGTGTGGCCCACCCAGAGCAGCACAGCCAAGGACAAGGCAGCTGGGGCGCGGGCAGGATTGCCATAGTGCTGCTGGGCTGCCTGGGCAATCTGCGGCAGGCCCTGGAGGTGGCAAATGGCCCTGCGGGCAGGCGGGGTGGAGTATGGGGGGCAGACCGGGGGTGGGGCCAGTTTTTGGGCACTCGGTCTCTAAAAGGTTCACCATCACTGATCTATAAGTATCAGCCATATGTACATACATAGGAGGAGGTGGAGGACTCGCAGAACCAGGGGGTGGAGTTAAAAGAGGGATCAGCCAAGAATCCCTACGTAGCCACAAGTGGCTTGAATTCCATTGTCCCTTATCTAACTGTAAGCAAGTGCTGCTCTATTAGTTGAGAAGTTACTTATCTTTTTTAAAGCAATATATCAGTTTATTTGGACCTTCATGCATGGACCTGGTCTTTCACACTTGTCATATATGTACCAAACAGTCATACAGTTTTTAGTTTGTTGTTATTGTGTATTTTACATTTAGTATAAGTGTATAAATCCCTTGAAACTATTTTTGTATAGGAAGTAGCGTAACTCTATTAATATATTATTATTATTAACACTGATATATTAATACATTATCAATGTATATTTTGTACATTATTTTTCAGGTCATTGTTTCTTAACCTATCATCTTTATATGATAAGCAAAGGACATATCCAACATTTTGATAAAATATTTTATTAATAATCGTCATCAGGATAACAAAAATATCAACTTTAATGGTTAGGTGATGCCTTCACTTACAGAATTATTATAAAGTCAGAGCCATAGTTTTAATACACATCTAAGTGGCACAGCAACAAGCAATTTCTATTGGAAATTATCCAGGGAAACAGACTATTATTTACAGCACTAAAAAAAATATGGAGTAACTCTGTGAATAATAATTTTTTCAAGAATTAAGATTCTTTTCTCTGATGGGCCAACATTCATGAATTATTAATCGTCCATCAAGATGGAAATGTTTTTTTTTTAATATGGCAAAATATATATGAACCGAACTTTCCTAACGATAACCTAGTCTAATTCCTAAGCTAACAAAAGTCAAATATTTGTTCTTACTTCAGTACAGTCTTTTAGAAACGCTTTCCCCCCATCTCTGTGCCTGAACACTATGAAGAACAGATGTGTAGTAGCGACTAAGGGGGGGGGAATAAATTAAAAGATTTTTCTTTAAAACAAATCAAACCTGAAACAATTTACACACGGCGGGTTCCATCCACGCGACACATCGATGCATTTCACACAATGAATTTAACCCTGAACAAGATCTTCTGAACACTTTCCCCAAATGAACCCAGCTTTGGATGCTACAATTGTACAATTGGTGACTACATTTTTTTCCGAGCCAGGTAAAAGTGACAAATTGGTTTTTCATAGGAAGATATCCCAAAACTGCTTTTTCACGACTTTCATGAGGCAACTGGATAAGAAAGTCCAGTTGCCTCGTGAAAAAGCATCTTTGGGATAACTATGACCTGGATGACTGAGAATCTCCATAAACGTCCATAGGAAGATGTTCCATCCATGTATGACAAAAAAAATGAGTATATTTGAGGGTTCTCCAAGGCATAACATGTTCTAATGACAGTCCTTGCAGGAGGCCAAAGAATCATCGGTGCTACAGCAAATATGGACATGAATCAATGAAATATCATCCTGTTCTCTTTCTTTTGTTTTTCGGTACTGTCACTTCCAAATAATGAGGTAAGAAACAATAAAGAGGCTCGGTTTTACATCATCTGGTTCTGGATCAGTCACATAGGAGGACAAAACGAGGGATCCTTTAGGACAGGGGTCTTCAAACTTGGCCCTTTTATGACTTGTGAATTCCTCAGCTAGTGAAATAATTCTTCTTCTTCTTCTTCTTCTTCTTCTTCTTCTTCTTCTTCTTCTTCTTCTTCTTCTTCTTCTTCTTCTTCTTCTTCTTCTTCTTCTTCTTCTTCTTCTTCTTCTTCTTCTTCTTCTTCTTCTTCTTCTTCTTCTTCTTCTTCTTCTTCTTCTTCTTCTTCTTCTTCTTCTTCTTCTTCTTCTTCTCCTTCTCCTTCTCCTTCTCCTTCTCCTTCTCCTTCTCCTTCTTCTCCTTCTCCTTCTTTTTCTCCTCCTCCTCCTCCTCCTCCTCCTCCTTTTCCATAACTGAAGAACACATGACAGACTTAGTGATGAAGTTTGCAATTAACAGGAAGAAATTGGAAATAATGTATTCTTTGAATTCCAACATTAGAGGCTTTTGAAGGCTTCTAGGCCTTGGTTGCATGAATTGAGAAAGTTCACAATAATCTATGCATCTCAGATTAATCTGTGACCAAATATATGTCTCTGTGTGTGTGTGTGTGTGTGTGTGTGTGTGTGTGTGTGTATGTGTGTGTGTGTGTGTGTGTGTGTGTACACAATCCCTGTGATCTCAAGGACATGTATTACATTTCTCCATAGGACAGTATATTAAAAGATGAATGAATTCCAGAAGATGGTTGGAGGTGCCAGAAATTTTATAAGTAGTCAAGTCTATAAAGTCATTCTAATGAGTCTCAACTCACAGCAAATGTCCCAAGAAGCCTTACATATAATGTAATAATACCCCTATACATATTTTATATATAAATTCATATTGTCTTCTGCCCAGCAGAAGCTTATAATATTTCAGAATAATTTTTATTACACTGAACAGAAAGGCCTGCGTACATAATACAAAATGCCTTCACATATTACAGAGAATACATAAACCTTGAAGAGGAAAAAAAAAGCAAAACAAATTACATTTATAGTGTCATGAATATTCTTTTCATGTACATCATACAAATATATACAATTGAAGAGGGATAGGGAGGCAGAGAGAGAAAACATTTGCAAAATATCTTACAGTTTGGAAAAGTAACAGTAATTTACCCAAGCTTTAAAAAAAAACCTGACTAAAGTAAAATTTAGATCTACCTTGTATTGGATTATATTCTAGTTCAGAACTGGAAAAACGTAAGTTCACACTAAGTATTGGAAACATGACTTTCATTAATTCCTACTACCCCATTTTGAATTTAAGGTATTTTAGTTCTCATAAAGTTCTGAAGATGCCGCCAGATAATTAATTACAAGTCCTTTGAACAAAAGGCCAGCAGAAATACACAAAGGCCTTCTAGACCTCATTAGCTAATATTTGTCTCCCTGTGCTGATATTAAAAAGCTAATATAATAGAGCGTCCATATACCAGAAACTTAGTGTAATCGTTACAACTGAACTGAAAATTATGGAGTGCTTCACACCTTACATATAGAAATGCACACTTAGAACGTATTTAAAATGTGGATGCAAGAACGACAGATTGGAAAATCCATGTATTATACAGATAGATGCGCAAGAGAACTAAGATTAGCGATGATTCTCAATATGCACCTGGGAGAACACGAGTTTTTTTCTATACAATAAACATTTGTGTGCTTCTAAAAATCTGAAAACAGTCTTTCAGGATGCGGTTGCAAACTGAAGTAAATACGCTGAAGAAAACACAACACAGCTCTTTCAAAAAATGGATGGTTGGTGTGTTTTTTTAAATCACTCTTTTTAAAAATACAGTGGCAGAACATTTAGAAGGCAAAGTTGTTTAGAAAGTTTACGTTCTAGAGGAGAAGCAATAGCTGAACAAAGAGAAATGGGGTGGGGTGAAATTTGTAGGTCCAAAACAGGGGTCTTCCAACTTGGCCCTTTTATGACTTGTGGACTTCAACTCCCAGAATTCCTCAGCCAGGCACGCTGGCTGAGGAATTCTGGGAGTTGAAGTCCACAAGTCATAAAAGGGCCAAGTTTGAAGACTTCTGGTCCAAAACAATAAGAGCCAAATTTTGCTTAAAGGAAATAATATGCTTAGTTTCCAAAGAAGTCCTTTAGATAAGCCTAACTAGATGTTTGCTGTTTTCCACCCCACTTCCTAATGGTGGTTCTTCATCTCTATATGTCATTGCATTAATGAAGAAGGAGATGGCTGCCAGAGTAAAAACGACCTTGGACATAGAAAGCTAGTAGAACTTCTACCCATGTTGGTATCCATTTATGGACACCTCTAGAAAAATTACATTCTCTTTGTAGGGATGACTTTCACTGTCATGATGGAATAGACTTCGTGAATTCATTGCTCCACTGGGTTGCACATCCAGAAAGCCACTGATAAAGGAATCAAAACACATTTAAACAATAAAGAGATGACACTGTCCCTGAACTTGTACATATATTTTATGGCGTCTTAAAGATAAATTCAGAGTGGGTTGTAGGTAATGAACAACATTGAAAATTTAAAAGAGTGTTTATGTCTCATTAACAGCCCAGAAGAATAAGAAAAAACTGGGCTAAGTATAGAGAATGTGCATTTATCCAACCACCGTATTAGCAGATTTGCTTTCCTATTCAAGTATATTCAGGAAATAAGTCACCACATTTTGCTTACCCCACACGATGCAGCCAGTGGCAGAATGGGACAGGAGGAGCCACAGATACCTGTTAAACTTGACTATTATCAAGTAAATATTTGATGGATGACATTTTTTTTTTTTTTAAAAAAAAGAAAAGTCCAGGTTTTTTCTATTACAATGCAGTTTCCCACCTTCCTCCAATGTCCCTAAAATTGGCATTTTTCTTCCTTGACAGCGGTCTTCGACTATGACCTGTACGTCATTAAGATCTTGTGTATCCATTTGGAGTAATAGGCCACCTTGACGAAAATCCCAGGCCGTTTGGGAACTGCACATCCTCGTCCAGGGATGATCACCCCCACCACAATCTTAATTCTATTCTGCTCACAGACCAGTGGGCCACCGTAATCCCGCTGGAAAGAGAAAAACAGAAAAATCACATCGATGCGTTTATGGAAGAGAAAGTAAGACAAGAAACATCCCTTGTAAAATAAGGAAGGATTTGCCAGTTAACTTTGGTAGACCTCTCATAGATTCTAAGACTGTTCTATTATCATAGATTCATAGGACTTGGGGTGATATGATAGCAGTGTTCCAATATTTCCAGGGCTGCCACACAGAAGAGGGAGTCAAGCTATTCTCCAAAGCACCTGAAGGCAGGACAAGAAGCAATGGATGGAAGCTAATTAAGGAGAGAAGCAACCTAGAACTAAGGAGAAATTTCCTGATAGTGAGGACAATCAACCAGTGGAACAGCTTGCCTTCAGAAGCTGTGGATGCTCCAACATTGGAGGTTTTAAAGAAGAGATTAGACAACCATTTGTCTGAAATAATATAGAGACTCCGGCTTGAGCAGGGGGTTGGACTAGAACAGGGGTCTTCAAACTTGGCCCTTTTATGACTTGTGGACTTCAACTCCTAGAATTCCTCAGCCAGCATGCCTGGCTGAGGAATTCTGGGAGTTGAAGTCCACAAATCATAAAAAGGCCAAGTTTGAAGACCCCTGGACTAGAAGAACTCCAAGGTCCCTTCCAACTCCGTTCTGTTCAGTCAACCAACAAGATCACTTTTAATCTGAACTGGGCTGGGGGCAGTGTTGGCTAAATAAACCACATCCAAATGTATCTTATACAAATGTTGTGTCCTTCCATCTCCTGATGGGAGTCAGAACATGCACAGTTTTCTACATTCATGACCTCCATTGGTGACTTGACATGAAAAATAAATTCTACTTATTTAAACATGAAAGGGGTTATCTTACAGATTTTTAACCCAGTTGTATTTACAGAAAATTCCATATGAATGATTGGGAGGAAATGGATTAGAACCACACTAGAGAAATTTCACTTGGAATACTATGTACAGTTCTGTGTACGATACAAACAAGTTGCTGAGACCCTAGAAAATGTGCAAAAAAGAGCAACAAAGATGATAAGCATCTGGAGGATAAATTGTACCTCACAAGTTCCACTGCCGATGCTCTCAGCTCGAGCACACATTTCTGATTCCTTCGGGACTACGTTTCCTCCAAAATCTTGATTGCAACGTTCATTCCCCATAATGATCATATTTGCTTCCTGAAGTTGCCCGTCAAAATTTCTTGCTGAAATTTTGAAGAGAAATGACTGTTCTTTACTCCATCTCATTGGTTGATTGATTAGGGATTATCAACTCATGATCAACTTTTAAAGACCACATAGAAAGAATTTAGCCATGGCAATCTATCAATGTCCCCAAAAGATATACTTTCTCTTAAGCACACCCTTAGGACAGGATAGGATAGGATAGGATAGGATAGGATAGGATAGGATAGGATAGGATAGGGTAGGGTAGGGTAGGATAGGATAGGATAGGATAGGATAGGATAGGATAGGATAGGATAGGATAGGATAGGATAGGATAGGATAGGATAGGTTGGGATGGGATGGGATGGGATGGGATGGGATGGGATGGGATGGGATGACATGAGAAGAAAGAGAAGAGAAGAGAAGAGAAGAGAAGAGAAGAGAAGAGAAGAGAAGAGAAGAGCTCTATTGACATTTTTTAATTGTGAACACACTGGCCCACATTAAAAATGAAATTCTGTTGCCTGCTTTTAAAAGAAAATATACAGTATATCTACTCATACACATACATAACACACATATACACATGCTATATACACACATACATACATACACACAGAGACATATATATACCTACACCCATACAGACACAGACACAGACACACACAGAGACACAGACACACACACACACACACACACACACACACACACACACACACACACACACACATTAATCAATTGAAGTGATGCTATGAAAGTCTATGCCTAGGTATTTAAATGAACAACCTGCTCAATAGGATGATTATTTGAAGTCATTTAGAGTTACTTACTTCCTGTGTGCCCCCATCCATAAACACTGCAGGTGGTCCCATCTGGAATGGTGCAACCAGAAATGGGCAGGCGGATTATAGCTACAGCATTGTTGCTTACTGCAGGTCTAAAAAAGAAGGGGGGGGGGAGAAATGTCTATTTTAGACATGGGCATTTATAGGAATAAGTAGGCAAATGTAAGTTATCTTTTCAGATCAGATGAAGGTTAGATTCTCATGTCAGCCAGATGTTTAGAATGGATTTGGCTTTTTTATTCACTTATTATATCACCCCTAGTCCTTCTTTTCATCAAACCAGACGTATCCATTTCCTGCAACTGTTCTTCATATGTTTTAGCCTCTAGTTCCCTAATCATCTTTGTTGCTCTTCCCTGCACTCTTTGTGATATTGTGAATGACAATTTGACTTTTTTTGGACACACCTGGTAAACACTCCTCATGATTGAATGTGACTTAAAGGCTTCAGCTCCCTTCAGTAGCATGGTTTCACCCTAACATTAACCCCAGCAAACAGGTGATTGCCTATGAAATATTATCATAACTGCAACCCACCTGGAAAGTTTCAATAATACTATATCAGATCCTTCAGGCCCATAGACCAACTGGGAAATATTCAGAACTTGCTTATGTTTTTCTTCATGAGCTCTTTCCACATTATGGATTCCAAGCCAAGCCTGATAGTCTTTGAGATTATGCCTAAAGAAAGCAAATGTAATCAGCAATTGGATTATGGGTCAATAAAATAATAAACCAGGATGGAAGATAGATTAGATAGACTGGCCTCCACAGGCGGCTTACTCTGCTTATTTGCTTTGTCATGATCTATTTAGATAACCGTTGCTCAATTTAAACAAAGGTAGCTAAAGCAGGGGTCAGTTCATCGGCCCAAACAAAATAAATCACGGAACTCATGAGATCGTTGCCCTATATTTTAGTCTCCCAAAGTAGAGACTGGAACTGTTCCAACGGTTCACACTGTAAAATCTGTGCCATCTGTACAAACCTCCTGGGTTTTTACTCTGAACAGACATTGAAATAACAACACTAGTGCAAATAGTTCAAACCCTACCCTTATGGAATAAAAATATGTTCAATTCCTAAGTCGTTCCTCGCTAAGAAAAAGGAGACTTCTCTAGATATGGATTCATCTAGAAAAGCAGAACATTTCTATCACAAGACCCTCAATTGACACAACCCACACCTGACACCCCATCACAAGACCCCCCACTTGATGTGACCCACACCTGAACTACATAAGACCCATCACTAGACTCTCACCTGATGTGACCTTTCCATCACAAGACCTACTGACCACACAAAGTCCCCTGAAGATGTTATGTACCCTGGTAATAAAATGTTCAGAAACCAACCCACAATCTCGGCATCAACCTTCAAACAAATTTGGCTGCAGCCATCTTCACTTCGTTTTCGGTTGCCACAGTAATGGGAGAAGGGAGATGTATTCTCTTAGTTTAGACATAACAATAAATTGTTCTGTGGGAACCAAGGTCAAGTTACCTCAGTTTTGGCGGGCTGAAGCTACCGTTAGAAAGCCCGCCAAAGTAGCTAATTGGGGATTGTGATTTATGACACACTGCAGGGGTGGGAAGTTTAACTTGTTATTTTGTAACCTTGGGGGGGGACTTTCAGTCTTGGTTTCACCTTTGTTCGTGCCGATACTATGTAGCCATTAAATGTGTTCTTTGAGGAAAGCAAATGCCTCAGAGTTCTTATTTCTACTGGTCTCCTCTATTGGAACCATGACACTCGGAAAATGAACCTCTACCCTCATCCTCCATCCGAGTTGCAGATATTCGCCACCCTCATAAACTAAAATAATGGTTCTCTGTTCAAAGGCTCTGAATTTTCCAGGGTTGCATTGCATAAAAGTTGGGAATAGTTTAACATTTCTCCCTCTTTTCCTTTTTTGCAATGTCAGAAATTCAGCATTTCTACCCAAGGGCAAAACTGTAAAAGGTGGGATCCTATTGCAAAGCTCTTGTAAAAAATTGAAATAGATACCGAGAGAGAAAACACTGTTTGGCTGTCAGGACCCAATCTTCTTTCACCAGTGAACCTCCACAAAAATGTCTGCCTCTGCTGGAAAAAAAACCAATGAATGAACAGTTATTTGGGGGGACAATCTGCTAATATAAAATTCACATTTATATCATATCATTTGTACTGAATCTACAGAGAGTCCTCAACTTACCACCACAATTGAGGCCAAAATCTATGTTGCTAAAGTGAGACAGTTGTTAATTTTGAATTTTGCCCTATTTTATGACCTTTCTCGTCACAGTTGTTACATGACTAACTGCAGTTGCTAAATTAGTAACATGGCGATTAAGTAAATCTGGCTTCCCCATTGACTTTGCATGTCAGAAAGTCACAAAAGGGAATCACATGACCCCAGGGACACTGTGACCATCATAAATATGAACCAGTTGCCAAGCGTCTGAATTTTTTGATCACGTGACCATGGGGATGCTGCAACAGTGTGAAAAACAGCCATATGTCACTTTTTTTAGTGCCGTTGTAACTTCAAACGGTCACTAAATGAACTGTTGTAAGTCAAGGACTACCTGTATTACATTTTACTTTAGCCATTGATGGAACCAGGTTTTGCTTGGAGATGTCTAGAAAAATAACAATGAAGCATTGCTTATTTGACATTAACCAAGAGGACAATTTTAATGTCCAAAATTTAAGATGGGGTTGCTAATTCGGATGCACAGACAGAACTAGATAATACCTAAGACATTAGTTGAGAAAGGATTGGAATGGGTCATCCCAAAGGTGCTTTTTCAGGAGGCAACTGGACTTCCTCATTTTTCCTTGAAAGATGTTTTGCTTCTCATCCAAGAAGCTTCTTCAGCTCTGACTGAAGGGGTCCATTCCCCACCATCCAGTCAGAGCTGAAGAAGCTTCTTGGATGAGAAGAGAAACGTCTTCAAAGAAAAACAAAGGAAGTCCACTTGCCTCTTGAAAAAGCACCTTTAGGACAACCATGACCTGGACGACTGACAATCTCCATAGATGATTGGGATGGTCCACCTGAGATAGTTGGATAGTTGCTCCTCAAGAGTGAACCATTGGCTTCTTGAAGGAAGGATGTGAAGGACTTTAGCTGTGCCACAATGAGTAGCTGGCCTTTCTAGATCTCAAAAATCACCTGACGCACAATTTTCACTTCAGTGGGAATCCACCCAGGAAAGAGAGCTGTGTCTCGGTTCTTACCTGTCTTTCAAGCTGACCATCCATCCCTTATCCGGTTGTGTAGGGATCCCGTTAACAACTCTTAGATGCTTAGTCGATGCACACGGAATGATGGGAACTGAAATATTGACCATCGATCGAGTTACATACCGTAGAATCCCCAAATGAAAATTCACCCCACTGAGCACTTTATAGAACTACGTTCAAAAACTCCTAAAAAAATAATAATAAATAACCAAAGAATTTCCCCCATATACTCTGTAAGCCTCCAATGAATCCTGTATTAAATTGTCTGAAATCAACAGTGTCCAGCACCACGTAGTTCTTATTGGGATAAGAAAAAAGATAACCAACCATAACATAACAGTTAGGCTTAAAATATTTTTCAGGAAGTATGAGTGAAAAAAGAGTTGTTGCTGCATCATAAGGAAAATAATGAGATAATCTTGTCTAGAGTCTTCTCAGTTACAGTGGGTTCCATAATTCTAGTTTATTGGACTAACATAAAGGCCACTTAGGGTTAGATCCATAACCAAGCCCAGTCATAAAAACAATAACATATCATCATCATCATCATCATGGAATTGTTTGAGTCATGATGTCAGCCACAAGTAAATAATTTGTCATCTATGAGATATCCCAAAGGTGCTTTTTAAAAAGGAAACCAGACTTTGTTGTTTTTTTCTTTGAAGACGTTTCTTCTCATCCAAGAAGCTTCTTCAGTTCTGACTGAATGGTGGAGGATGGAAGGATTTATATGACAGGAGTCATCTGGTCATTAGTACTCTTTCTGAGAGCTCTTGAGGCCACTTGGAGGCTTATCTGTGCCCTCAAGATCACCTGAATAGGGCAAATGGGTGTGGACCTTCTTGTGTTGTAATTAATCTGAGGACACAGGTAAACTTCCAAATGCCCTCAACAACTCTCAGAAAGAGTGCTAATAACCAGATGACTGTAAGGAATATAAATCCTTCCATCCTCCACCATTCGGTTGGAACTGAAGAAGCTTCTTAGATAAGAAGTGAAACATCTTCAAGGAAAATGTTTATGGAGATTCTCAGTCACATGATAGCAGTGTTCCAATATCTCAGGGGATGCCCCAAAGAAGAGGGGGTCAACCTATTCTCCAAAACCTCTGAAGGCAGGACAAGAAGCAACGGATGGAAACTAATCCAGGAGAGAAGCAACCTAGAACTAAAGGAGAAACTTCCTGACAGTTAGAACAATTAACCAGTGGAACAACCTGCCTCCAGAAGCGGTGAATGCTCCAACACTGGCAGTTTTTAAGAAGAGACTGGACAGCCATTTGTCTGAAATGGTATAGGGTTTCCTGCCTGAGCAGGGGGTTAGACTAGATGACCGCCAAGGTCCCTTCCAACTTTATTATTATTATTATTATTGTTGTTGTCGTCGTCGTCCCAAAGATGCTTTTTCAAATGGCAACTAGATTTTCTTGGTTTTCCTTGAAGAGGTTTTGCTTTTCATCCAAGAACGACCCAATGACCGCAAGGAATATAAATCCTTCCATCCTCCGCCATTCAGTTGGAACTGAAGAAGCTTCTTGGATGAGAAGCAAAAATTCTTCAAGGAAAAACAAAATCCAGTGGCCTTTTGAAAAAGCACCTTTGGGTCAACCATGACCTGGATGACTGAGAATTTCCATAGACATCCATCTATGAGATAATGTCATTATTTAAATCATTATTCACCACCACTCCAGGAGAGCCCCATCATGGAAGCTTTGGATTACTTACTGTCTAAATTGCTCATCATAGAAACTGGATCACTGTCACCTAAACAGACAACACAATGCAAATCACATTGGGATAACTTTTACTAAAGATATTTCATTTAACAGCAAGAAACCATTCACGTCATGTAAATGACAGCTCTCTACTGCCTTGTCTCTGACATACATTCAAGGATCCCTTCTTCCATCAATATTTGGACACACGTTTACTGAGAATAATGATCTGATTTGTGCTGTCAAATATCCCATTCAGATGATGTACTAGCTTCAAGTGCAAGAGCCAAACTAGCGTAGAACATTTTTACAATCTTGTTCAAAATGGCTCTCTCTGTGTGTTTCGAATTGCAGCTAGGGAATGGGCCTCTCTGGCTGATATTTTTCCTCAAACATCCCAGGATGTTGGGAAAAAAACCACAATTATGGTAGAAATATCTGCATGGCAGGAGAAAAAATCCCCCCCCTTTCCATGTTTTAGTATGATTCTTCATCAGTACTCAAACCCTTTCCAATGACACTGTTATGACTATTGCAGAAGTCCTTCGTAAGTTTTAAATTACAAGACACTTAAATTCCCAGGGAATTTTACAGCCATCTGTCCACATTGCCGTTTCTTCGTCCCTTTTCTCTTTCAAATGTTAGCTGAACGTTTCGCAAGAATTTCGGATTTTACAGGAGCGTCAATATTTTAAACGTTCTCGCCATGTAAACACTTTTTTTTTACACTGATCCGTGTGGGCTCTAATAACTATTTCCACACTTTCTAAGAAGCACACCATATTTCTGGAGGGATATTCCAGAACACAACACACAGGAAAATGAGGAAAAAATACACTTTAATTGATGCAATTTTCTCACCATGATATGTTTATATAGAAACATATTTTGCCCAAATTAAGTCTGCCTGTCTGTCTGCCATCTTCATTCAATCTTCATTACAGTCATGGACCAGCACAACTCTACATTATCTGTCTGTCTGTCTGTCTGTCTATACCAGACATATCAAGACCCTCACAAGATCACAAGACCCTCAGCTGTTGTGACCCTCACCTGATGTGACCTACTGATCACACAAAGCTCTTATGAGCAGAAGAGCACCAACGACTTCCCCTAAACTCCACTGAAGATGTTACTTAGCCTAGTAACAAAACATTCAGAAACCAACCCACAAGCTCAGTGAATGAACCTCCACTCTTGACTTGAACAGTGACCAAGCATGTGCACAGACCTAGCTCAGATCTGTATCTCATCTATATATATATATATATATATGTATACTGTATCTGCAACTACTAGAAATCTCCTAAATAACCCCAAAAAGTTCTTGTCAGTTTTAATTTCTCTTTTACAGATTAGCAAACTTAATAGGAAGTAGTATATTGTTAATTGGGAATATTATCCAAAGAAAATTACTAGCTGCTAAGCTGTTTCTTCTCCCTGGAGAATTCCAGAATGTGAAGGGTTGGTTTTTTTAAATGGGGGTGGGGAAGCATTTGTACAACTTTTTTTTCCATTGGAAGAACAGTAGTGTTGTTTGTCCAGTGCCACTACAAACAGCAATGATGTCAAAAGAGCCACATCAAATCATGTGGTCACAAAGCAAACACATTCTTACTTATTTTCATCCTTGTCGTAAGACCTAAACCTTGCTTGTTGGCACCGACAAGCACAAGGCATAATTCCTCTCATTCATATCCCTTTTAATTAGGCCATTCCAGATCTTTTGGAATGACCCAAATACATACATCTAGATATACGACAGTAGTCCCAAGGGATCTGAGGATTGCTGGTGTAACACCAAGGTCCGTGAGCATCGTCATCCGGATTGCGACAGTAATTTTTCTTCACCTTCCCTATATCTAGGTCTTTATATATAGGGAGGTGCCTGGAAGGGGAAAAAAACAACAACACATAGCGCTAAGATCACCACTTTTTCAGAAGTATATAAGTTATTGCAGAAGTGTATACCTTATCACCCCTTTATGGATTACTGCCTTATCGTGGCGAAGGGGCTTGCGTAACTCAATGAAGCTATGAGCTATGCCGTGCAGGGCCACCCAAGACGGACAGGTCATAGCAGAGATTTCTGACAAAATGTGATCCACTGGAGAAGGAAATGGCAACCCACTCCATTATCTTTGCCATGAAAACCCCATGGCCAGTACCAAAAGGAAAAAAGATATGACGCTGAAAGATGAGCCCCTCAGGTCGGAAGGTGTCCAATAACTATGGTGCTGGAGAAGATTCCTGCAAGTCCCTTGGACTGCAAGGCATTCAAACCGGTCAGTCCTAGAGGAGATCAACCCCGACTGCTCTTTAGAAGGCCAGATCCTGAAGTGGAAACTCAAGTACTTTGGCCACCTAATGAGAAGGAAGGACTCACTGGAGAAGAGCCTGATGCTGGGAAAGATGGAGGGCAAGAGAAGAAGGGGACGACAGAGAATGAGGTGGCTGGATGGAGTCACTGAAGCAGTAGGTGTGAACTTAAATGGACTCCAGAAGATGGTAGAGGACAGGAAGGCCTGGAGGAACGTTGTCCATGGGGTCGCGATGGGTCAGACACGACTTCGCAATTAACAACAACAACAAATACCTTATCATCCTAACTGTAGGAGAAAGAACTGGGGGGAGGCATCAAAAGAGGAATCAGCCTAGCATCTCTATGTAGCTGCAAAGGAACAAAGTCCAACCACTCGTTGAAGTTTATTGGCCCTTATTTAACCCCATCGTCCAAGACTTTACTAGAGATACGTATCCAATAAATCGATATTTAGTCAAAGTAACCTCGAAGTACGTCCCTGGACCAGAAAACACGGACTATGATTGAGACGTTATGGATATTATCTCCTTACCAATTATTTCTGAATACCTTGGTAGCCTAATGGTGGAAGTAGGGTGGACTAGTCCCTCCCTTCTATACGACGTGACACAATCAAAGAATTTCAACTGATGGGGTCCAGGAAGAGAGCCTTCTCTGCTGTTGCCCCTCCCCTGTGGAATAGTCTTCCCTCAGTGGGGAAGCAGACCCCCACCTCCCCCACTCTCCTGGCCTTCTGGAAAGGTGTTAAAATGTGGTTCCGTGGTCTCTCATGGAGAGCCCAGAGGATCATGCAGCTGTGCGACTGTTAGTCCCCTGAGAGTCCTCCCTTTATCTTTTAATTCATTTTAACATCCCACCTCCTCTTCATTTTTTAAAAAACTTTTATATAGACTGTTTTATATTTTATAACATTTTATTGGATTCCGCCCAGAGTCATTCGTTGAGAAATGTGGAAGATACCGTGTTTCCCCGAAAGTAAGGCCCAGTGTCAGTGGTGGGATTCAACCAGTTCACACCACTTTGGCAGAACCAGTAGCTAATTTTTTGTTGCCCAGGCCCAGAATGGACTTCCAGAAGCGGCATCCACACAAGAGAACCGGTTGTTCACATATTTGAATCCCATTACTGGATGGATGGATGGATGGATGGATGGATGGACGGACGGACGGACGGACGGACGGACGGACAGACAGATAGAGGTAGGTAGGTAAGTACATAGGTGAGTAGATAGGTAGGGAGATAGATAGGTGGGGAGAGAGAGAGAGAGAGAGAGAGAGAGAGAGAGAGAGAGAGAGAGAGAGAGAGAGAGAGAGAGAGAGAGAGAGAGAGAGAGAGAGAGAGAGAGAGAGAGATGGAAGATCGATACAGTGGTGAGATTCAGCCGGTTTGCACCACTTCGGCAGAACTGGTAGCTAATTTTTTGTTGCCCAGGCCCAGAATGGATTTCTGGAAGCGGCATCCATACAGAGAACCGGTTGTTCACCCACCACTGGATGGATGAATGGATGGAGGGATGGAGGGATGGATGGAGGGATGGATGGAGGGATGGAGGGATGGATGGAGGGATAGATAGGGAAATAGATAGGGAGATAGATAGGTGGGGAGAGAGAGAGAGAGGGAGAGAGAGAGAGGGAGAGAGAGAGAGAGAGGGAGAGAGAGAGAGAGAGAGAGAGCGCTAAATAAATGGCTCTTGTGAAGAAATATATGTCAGGCGCAAAGAATTAGTACCGTTCGTAGGGTTGCAGCATAGAAGATTGCTTCAAGCTTATTCACAAGAATCTGGTCAACTAAAGTTCAACACAAAATTGGTGCCAGATAGGGGTCAACGGAATTCAAGAGGGGTTGGACTTGGGGCGCATGTGGAAACACAATGACCCTAAACTGCTTAACTTCACCCTCAGCTTTGCCTGATCTTCTCTTACAATTTATCTGCAATTGGAAGCCATTCGGGGACCTTTGCCAGGGAATGAAAAAAGTCAAATTATAACATATGGAGTTGATGATTGTTAAAAAATAAAAAATAAAAAGATGTTTTCCCCCTTTTGGGGAGAAAGTGGACACTGGATTGCACGTTAAACTAAGAGCTGAATGTGTTTCTTATATCCTTGGAAGAAGAAGTTGGAAGTCATTCTTAGTACATATTTTTGTTTCTTCTTCTTCTTCCCCTTCTTCTTCCCCTTCTTCTTCCCCTTCTTCTTCTTCTTCTTCTTCTTCTTCTTCTTCTTCTTCTTCTTCTTCTTCTTCTTCTTCTTCTTCTTCTTCTTCTTCTTCTTCTTCTTCTTCTTCTTCTTCTTCTTCTTCTTCTTCTTCTTCTTCTTCTTCTTCTTCTTCTTCTTCTTCTTCTTCTCCTCCTCCTCTTCCTCCTCCTCCTCCTCCTCCTTCTTCTTC
>NW_015389159.1:7781-18074 GCF_001527695.2 Protobothrops mucrosquamatus | reverse complement strand
GAAAATTGGACAGAAGAATTAAAAATTAAGAGTGACAAAACATGCCACTTGTTATATAATCAGAACTTTAAAAATATCTATTGAAGTGCAGACGTGCACACATTAAAGTTGCATTCCGTGCTCTTTGGGGTGGAAAACAATAAACGGTGAACAAATAGAAGCCACATTAAATTCAACGCTTCTACCAAATAACCCTGCAGAAGAACCAAAATTTATGAAGCCATTTCTCAAAGTTGAGGCCAAGATGTTATGGTTGGGGAGAAAAAAAATGCATGTGTCTTAGAAGTGAGTGGTCTGAGTATGGTGAAAGAATTGTGAACTGACATTCATAAGTGTACTGGAGAAACCCACAAAAGAACACTGTGTATACCAAAGTATATTTATGTAAAGGCCAACCTAGCTAATCACTGCATCAAGGAAGGATTAGCTTTGTCCCAACCACATTCTAGAAGACGGTTGCATTTAGTTCAGAGAGACCTGGATTCCAAGGTGGCTAATTCTGAAATAAATCTGGACCAGTCACTGTCTCTTAATCCTAGCTTGTCACAGAGGAATGATCAAATAGGATGTAGGCATCTCGTCTGCTGTAGCGTTCTTGGAGAAACATTGATATGTCGCCATAATGAGCAAGCCGTATGTAATATACAGCCTTGATATGATATACACACCTATGAAATCCCACTCAAAAGAGGAAATGCAGCATGGTGGATTCTAAAGTTCTCGCAATGTTTTATTGGTCTTTCTTGTTCTCCTTGTTTTACATTGTTTTTCAGATTTTCATTGTAATATATGTTTCGGAATTGTGAGCTTGCCTCTTTGCTGAAATGGGCAGCTGTAGAAACCAGTTAGAGATAGACACAGAGAGACAGAGAGATGGAGATAGATAGATAGATAGATAGATAGATAGATAGATAGATAGATAGATAGATAGATAGATAGATAGATAGATAGATAGATAGATAGATACAGAGAAGAAAGAAAGAAAGAAAGAAAGAAAGAAAGAAAGAAAGAAAGAAAGAAAGAAAGAAAGAAAGAAAGAAAGAAAGAAAGAAAGAAACTGACCGGCTCAAGGTTGACTCAGCCTTCCATCCTTCCAAGGTTGATAAAATGAGGACCCAGATTGTTGGGGGCCATATGCTGACTCTGTAAACCACTTAGAGGGGGCTGTAAAGCATCCTGAAGCAGCGGTATATAAGTCTAACTGCTATTGCTATTGCTAAACTTACATAATTTCTTAGGTTCTTTTTTTTAAAAAAAAACCACAACCTTTTAAATAATTGCATAAGATGACATGATGGTATTCTAAAAACAGTGAAAAGGGAATTTGGGGTGGGCTACAGGATTTAATTGTAACTCTTCCTAAATCTTTTTTCCTCGATCACATAGTCTGCACTTTTTTTCTTAAAACAACCATCCCCTCTATAAAAAAAAAAAAAAAAAGAATATATCCGATTAATAAGAAAGAAAATAAATCAAGGCTAAAACTGGACAGCCTGAAACCTGGAAGGCATTTGTATGATACGTTACAGTGTTCCACCCTGTCTAGGAGGGGGAAATATAACTCTGAATTAATTTTGTACATACCTTCTTAAATCTTGGATGTTTTTATCCCACATAGAGCAAGTCAAGCCGAACCGTGTCTGGGCTAAATTGCCCATATAATTTGTCCCATTTCCTCGAAAACAATCTGTGCGTTTCGGATTAAAAAAAAAAAAACAACAGGTCAAAGTTGTTAAGAGAAACTATCGTATTATCACTGCTCCCATTTGAGAAAAACCCATTCTTTCTAGATCCTCCTTAACTCAAGTTTGAAAATGTTTAAAATATAGAACAGGGGTCCTCAACCTGCGGGTCACGGCCCATTACTGGGCCGTGGCCTGTTGGCCAGTGGGCCGCAGAACAGGCTAGCCAGTGCACGCACCTGGGTGTGCGTGCTCACACCCCCACTTGTGCGAGCAGCGCTGCTGCTATACAAAGAGGGTGACTCAGGGTAAAAACAGGGCACCACATGGCGAAAACAGGACGATGCTATCACCCCTGCGGCAAAAATGGGGCGGTGCTAGCGAGTATCACATGGGTGTGTTGAAAGAAAAATCTTAATCAGGGTCCAGTCCAAGCTGGGAATAAACAAAATGGAGACTGCTTTAGAAAGAAGGTTGTAGTTTATTGGAGAGGAGAGCCAGACAGAAAGATGGCTCTGGAAAAACTGACCACACGGAGCAGTGAGTGGTGGGCTTTTATATCTTCTGGGGCTCTTGAGGTTGTTTCCTGTTCCTGTTTGAGGCTTTGTATTTCCGGTGTCATGTACTTTGACCTGAGTCTGAGTGTGTCCTTTTGGTATTGATGGATTAATCCTTTTAAGTCTCCTGTCCTTAGAATTTGGGTGGGAGGTATATAGATTTTAGGGGTCTTTGTCTTCCTAATTTCTAGCTTCCTTGCTCCAACCTTCCTGGAGGGATTATTGAATTTGCATTTCTAAAAGCTGGCCTCCTCTGAGTTTTCTGCTTGGGGGAGAGGGGCTGGCACTGGTTTCTATCTTTTTTTAAAGATCTTCTCCATTATTCCTTTAGGGAAATATATTCTGCCTTTTTAATATCCCCCAAAATATTTATTTCTCTGGATTCTTCCCACAGGCGCTAGCACTGCCCCGTTTGCATTGTGCACACTCGTGGCCCCGTTTGTGCGTGCACACCCACACCCCTGCACCCCCCCTCCCTTTCCCCATCAGCCAACCGAGAAAGATTGGAGACCTCTGACATAGAGTATAGCGTGCAAGTTAATACAACATAGTAATACAGATCAATGGGATACTTTAATAGGAAATACTGTATGAACTAATGTGTAAAATTCCACGGGCAGATGGGTACAAGACAGGTCAGAATAACAGTATAATAGCGTTGGAAGGGACCTTGGAGGTCTTTTACACAACCCCCTGCTCAGGCAGGAGACCCTATACCAGGGGTAGGCAACCTTGGCTCTTTTATGACTCATGGACTTCAACTCCCAGAATTCCTGAACCAGCATGGGGGAACTATGGCCCCTTCATGACTCGTGGAATTCAACTCCCAGAATTCCTAAGCCAGCATGGGGGAACTATGGCCCCTTCATGACTTGTGGACTTCAACTTCCAGAATTCCTGAGCCACCATGGCTCAGCTTGGAAATCTCTCCCTTTCCCCTCAGTGTGGCTGGCTCAGGAATTCTGGGAGTTGAAGTCCACGAGTCATAAAAGAGCCAAGGTTGTCTACCCCTGCCCTATACTATTGCAGACAAATAGCTGTCCAATCACTTCTTGAAAACTTCCAATGATGGAGCATTCACAACTTCTGGAGGCAAGCCATTCCACTAATTAATTGTTCTCACTGTCAGGACATTTCTCCATAATCACACATTCCCACATTTGATGACTCCGAATATGTTATGTGACTCCACAGGAGGAGAGTGTATTTTACACGGCACATAAAAACAAGCAGATCCTGACCACTCATGCTGCATTTCTGATGACCCATTCACAAGTCAACGCAAGGCATCATTTGATTCTGCAGTGTCCAACTCCTTAAGTCTGCATCTTTCTCCCAGTCATGTTAGATGCATTAGTTTTATATAAAATATAAAACATAGAATAATAGGGTTGGAAGGGTCCTTGGAGGTCTTCTAGTCCAACCCCCTATACCACTCTGGACAAATGGTGATCAAATCTCTTCTTAAAAACCTCCAGTGTTGCAGCACCTACAACTTCTGGAGGCAAGTCGTTCCACTGATTTAATTGTTCTAATTGATTAATAGGTTTGAAGCTCAGTAAATAGGTCTCAAGATGTAAATATGTAATCCAGGAATAAATAAGTGCCTTCTTCCTGCCATCTCCTGCAGATGTGCTGGAGAAGTTTTAGCTTAAATGGTAATTTGTTGACTGTGAACTTGACAAGGTCAGTCAATGCATTAGCGTATTTGAAATCTGCCAGGATATCTCAGCGCTGTGATTTAAATCCAGATGTTCTCAGCACGCTGCAGCAGAAATGGAGGGGTTTTAAGTTTGTAGGAGTGCCTTTGCTTATTTGCTAAAACCCAGAGACCACCAGCTAGATAAAAGCAAAGAATCCCTTGAGTCAACTTTGGCTCTTGGTGACTTTATAGGCAGGTCTACGAAGCTTTCTTGGCATCATTCCAGAAGTGATTTACCCATGCCTTCTTCCATATTTTTTTAAAAAAATTAGTTGGGATTTTCAGGTCCCTCTTGAAAGTAACTAGGTCTAATCATGTTTAACTTTTTCAACATCAGTCAAGATTTGGGTCGATGCTGCCATCAGCGATGACTACAAAATAAAAACTCTATAAAGTTTCTCCAACTTGGAAACTTGAAGCATTCCTCAGGATGCTGGCTGGGAAATTCTTGGAGTTAAGGTCTGCACCTCTTAAAGTAGATGAACACTGCTCTATAGATGAAATCTCGTGTCTTCCTCTCTCTGCTGGAATAGGACAATAATTCAATAATTCAATTTAATTATTTAAAATAATTATTATTTTTTAGTTTTTGTCTCTCCTTTGGCATCCTTTCCTTAATGACCTAGTCCACCATTTCTTTGATCCTATGGCAAATTGGCCATGGCAAGTTGACCATAGCAAGTTGGCCATGATGAGTTGGCGAGGGCAAGTTGACTGTGGCAAGTTGGCCATAGTGTGTTGTCCCTCAGTGAGTTGACCATGGCAAGTTGACCATAGCAAGTTGGCCATGATGTGTTGTCCCTCAGTGAGTTGACCATGGCAAGTTGGCCATGGTGAGTTGGCCATGGTGAGTTGTCCTATGGTAAATTGACCATAGCAAGTTGGCCATGATGAGTTGGCGAGGGCGAGTTGACTGTGGCAAGTTGGCCATGGTGTGTTGTCCCTCAGTGAGTTGACCATGGCAAGTTGACCATAGCAAGTTGGCCATGATGTGTTGTCCCTCAGTGAGTTGACCATGGCAAGTTGACCATGGCAAGTTGGCCATGATGAGTTGGCTAGGGCAAGTTGACTGTGGCAAGTTGGTCATGGTGAATTGTCCTATGGTAAGTTGACCATTAGCAAGTTGGCCATGATGAGTTGGCGAGGGCAAGTTGACTGTGGCAAGTTGGCCATGGTGAGTTGTCCTATGGTAAGTTGACCATTAGCAAGTTGGCCATGGTGAGTTGGCCATAACATGTTGGCCATGGCAAGTTGGCTGTGATGAGTTGGTCTAGACCCCTCCCTGCCATTCAATTGTTGATGGACATTGCTTGTCAAATATATTGCAATTTCCCTCTTCCATAATATTTAGATATGTAGAGATATATGCATACAGAAAACTTGCTTATAAAGTCAGCTAGAGTCAGACATGACTGGGTGGTTAAAACAAGAACAAGAGATGTATAGATTCACATTTACACACAGTAAATTTCTCAGGATAACCTATAGCGATAGTAGCTTGTAAAAGTCTTCTGTGCAATTCTAACCCTGGTAGCTTTCTGATAACAGTTAAACCAAGATAACCTTTGATGGCATCATGCTGAGCTTCTCAACCAGAATGATTACAGTGTCTACTGAACCATTTGCTAAATTCCTGAAATTTATCCCTGTCATTCTACATCTAGTAGCAGTCTCTAAAATCTTTGAACAGGGCTATATAGATCACAGATTTTACCAAGGGCTACCCGTTTATTTCCAGCCAGCTGAGGATCAATGAAACCAAGAGAAAAATGTTTAATAGAAAGAAAAGCCATTTGTTATCTACTACTTATTAAGTAATCAAGATTCAGAAACACATTAGTCAGACAAAAAATATAGATAAGCAGAGATCCAGAAAAGGAGATGAATATCAGAATTAACGCTAGACCAACAGTCAATCAGTAAACAATACCTGAATTAAGGAACTAGCAATATAGACAAACTATCAAACAATAAACAACAGCCTAATTAAGGAAGCACCAAGAACCACTACGACATTGGTATATTAACTAAGACCAAACCCCACCCCCTTCTAGCACTGATAGTGTTTCCTAGTTGGGTCATGAAATGTCCGCAACAAAACCACGAATATCAGAGATCATTGAGGATCCCACAAAATATTCCTAGCTCCTGGAATCATTCATCATACGATTCACCTCTAGACCCTTTATTATTTTTGTTGCTCCTCTCTGCACTCTTTCTAGGGTCTCAGTGTCTTTTAGAATAGAATAGAGCTGGAAGGGACCTTGGAGGTCTTCTAGTCCAGCCCCCTGATCAAGCAGGAGAACCTATACCATTTCAGATAAGCAACTGTTTAGGCTCTTCTTAAAAACCTCCTGTGATGGAGCATTCACAACTTCTGGTGGCAAGCTGTTCCACTGGTTAATTGTCCTCATCTTGGAGGTCTTCCAGTCCAACTCCCTGTTCAGGCAGGTGACTCTATACCATTTCAGACAAATGGCTGTCCAGTCTCTTCTTAAAAACCTCCAGTGATGGAGCACCCACAATGTCTGAAGGCAAGCTGTTCCACTGGTTAATTGTCTTCACTTTAGGAAGTTTCTCCTTAATTCCAGGTTGCTTCTCTCTTTGGTTAGTTTCCAACCATTTTCTTGCATCACATATCTTTTTTGTATAACATATCAAATACTGTTCAGGAGCACTCAAAGAAGCATCTGCCAAGAAGCAACTCATTGTCAAAAACACAACGGATTTTGTGAATGTGTCAGCTTAGCTACAATATTATATTGCTTTTTCCTACAAGCCATCGTACTTAACCAGATCTCTATCATGCTCCAAGTCTTAAGGATCACTTCAGGGCAGATTATCATAATCTTTAGTATATTATTTTAAACTTTCCTTATCTATGTAGCCGGCGTTACCTTTCTCCGTGGATGTGTTGCATGTTGGGATTTGGGAACAATCTCCAATCCGAATATTTGGATTAGTCGTAAAGCACCAGGGTACCTCAGCTCCGTCTGGATTTCGGCAATAGTTCTCTCTCAAATCCCTGAGGGGAAAAAATAATAATAATAAGAGGATGATAAATGTGCTAACATATGTCTGGCAAACTGCTCAGTTTCTCCCACATAAGGAAAAAAACTTGCTTGATAACGGTGTCACTAACTCGATTCTGCCGAAAAATGAATGTGTTAAAACAACAATAGCAAGTGTGCATACACACACAGAGAGAGAGAGAGACAGAGCTACACAGCTAGTAAAATTATTTCAATTTATAGTAGTATAGGCTTTGGCAACATTGACAGAAATAGTTCCATTTCACATGTTCGTAACCAGAAACTGTAAAACCAACACTGCCCAAGATGCTTTTTTATTTTTATTTTTTTTCTGTCCGAGGTCTGACTCTTAATAGATGAGGATTTTATTTATTTTTATTTACTTGTATCCCACCGATATTAGTTTTTACAAATAACTCAAGGCGGTGAACGCATCCAATATTCTTCCACCTCCTGTTTTCCTCACAACCACCTTGTGAGGTAGGCTGGGCTGAGAGAGAGGGACAGGCCCAAGGTCATTTACATGGCTAAGGTAGGACTAGAACTCATTGTCTTCTATGATTGGCCCAAAGCTATCCAGCTGGCTTTCATGGCTAAGGCAGGACTAGAACTCACAGTCTCCTATGATTGGCCCAAAGCTATCTAACTGGCTTTCATGGCTAAGGTGGGACTAGAACTCACAGTCTCCTCTGACTGGCCCAAAGCTATCTAACTGGCTTTCATGGCTAAGGTGGGACTAGAACTCACAATCTCCTATGATTGGCCCAAAGCTATCCAACTGGCTTTCATGGCTAAGGCGGGACTAGAACTCACAGTCTCCTCTGATTGGCCCAAAGCTATCTAACTGGCTTTCATGGCTAAGGCGGGACTAGAACTCACAGTCTCCTCTGATTGGCCCAAAGCTATCTAACTGGCTTTCATGGCTAAGGTGGGACTAGAACTCACACTCTCCTCTGATTGGCCCAAAGCTATCCAGCTGGCTTTCATGGCTAAGGCGGGACTAGAACTCACCATCTCCTTGTGATTGGCCCAAAATCACCCAGATGGCTTTCAGGCATTAGGCAGGACTAGAACTCACAGTCTCCTGACTTTTAGCCTGGTGCCTTCACCACTAGACCAAACTGGTTTTGTAAGATATATCTAAACTACGAAAGATATATTAGACAAACCAAAGGAAAAGAAGGATATACACAGTGTAACGAGGCACAGTGATCAACTAAATGCCAAAAGGTGTTCAAATAAAGTGACTTTAATGACTCTATTTGTGAAATGCAAGGAAACGTGGGGTCACTCATACTCAGATGGCCACCATCAAATGGCTTTGTACCCTGAACTTCATGAGTGCAAGTAGTCCTTGACTTATGATGACAACTGGGGCTAGAATTTCCATGGCTAGGAAAAGGCAATTGAGAGAGTCTCACCCAATTTGATAGCCTGTTTTGCCAATGACTGCAGTTGTTAAGTGAATCGTGTATTTGTTAAGCGAATCTGGCTTCCTTAATGAGTTTTCTCATGGAAAGCCAGCTGGAAAGGATCCCTGGATCACATGACCCTGGGATGCTGCAACCATCATACATACGACGCCCGGTACCAAATGCCTGAATTTTGATCACATGACCTTAGACATGCTGCAACGGTTTAGTTCCAGGACCAGCCATAAATCACATTTTCATCCCTTCAAATAATTGCTAAATGAATGGATGTCAAGTCAACGACTACTTATATTCTCCCCAAATATCCAGTCTCTCAGATCCTACACTGCGTTGCATTGCTTGATATGTCTACATGCAAGAACACAAGTGAGCAGTCCATCGAGGAGACCCAAACCCATGGGTAGCCTCACATTGCAGTGAACAAGGACGCACATTCAATTTCACAGCTACTAAGATTGTCGGCCGAGCAGGTACAAAAACAGCCAGGGAAATGGATTGAAGCCTGGGAAATGGATCCCTTGTCAGTCAATAGGAGTGCTCATTTACCACCAGCTTATCAAGTACTTAGGGGCCAAGGAGTTGACAGCACAAGGAAACAGCAGCCAATCGCCAGCTATCACCAGACCAATCAACCAATAGGAAGGCATCACATCAATACAACTCGCAGAATAGCACATATTCCATGTCTATGTATGTTTTCAAGATAACCAGCACTAGGAATCGAGGCCAGAACAACAGCATCTTAAGAACCGGTATTATACTAATTTGGGGCTTATTGCAAAGGCTTCCTTACAAATCTGAAACCACATCTGAAACCCATTATTAATGCCAGATTTAATACACTACCAAAATCAGCTCCCGCCTATTGTTCTGAATGGATGTTAGTATTATATAATCAGCCCCTGAGTTTTTGTCCCTAATTTAATTAGGAAACTGGATCCTACTGTACAGAATATATGCCTTCAGAAACTTTATCCATGTGTTTCCACTGCAGCTGAGTATCTGATCTTCGGGGGAATCTCCTTAAAACAAACTTTCAGCTTATATTAAAGTTATACGCCTCTGGAAAAATGCAAATATGGTTGTCCATTTCTTCCCCCACCGAGTTCAAAACAGTAGAGCTTTTCATTTTGAAAGACTGTTTGGTCATCACTCAGGACAACGGTCAAGAATAAAATTGGCCCATTTGAGCCTGTTTCCAACATCACATCTCCCCATCTGCATTTTTGAAGAAATTGTAACAGAAAATCCATCAAGACTGGAAGTCCTAAGACCCTGTCAGCTTTCAACAGTGTTGACTATTCAAGCTTGATTTTTCTTAATTTAGATACCCGAGACATTTTTTTAACATGCTAGGAAAACACGGAATCATCAAAAGGACACAGAATGGGCATTTAAAGTTTCAAATTTAGCAGAAATGGCTAAGATTTCAGCCTATGTGAAGGATTATTCACAAGAAAGATATATATTGGTTTGGAGAAGATGGATAGATTATATTGAGAATAAATATGGAACTAAAAAGTTTCATTTGGTTTTTGAGTAAATTTGAGATTGTTAATGTAGTTTATTTTATTAAAATTATATAATTAGTAATAATGATGTTTAATATGTTAGTTTAGGAGAGAGCTAAAGGATGTTATAGAATTGTTAACTTAAGGGTAATATAATGTAAGACAGAGTATAATTATTGTATTGTAAACCCTGTGTGTAGCTCTGGGAAGTCGGGGGGGAGGGAGGGGGTGGGGAAGGGTGGGGTTTGAGGGAGGTGGGGAGTTATATTGTAAATTTTTTAAAAATTTTCAATTAAAAAAAAAAAAGGACACAGAAATTGAGAGTGAGATTGTAGAGTCATACCACTATTTTTGCTAAACTGCGGTCCAAAATAAT
>NW_015389159.1:3887-6678 GCF_001527695.2 Protobothrops mucrosquamatus | reverse complement strand
GAAGAAGAAGAAGAAGAAGAAGAAGAAGAAGAAGAAGAAGAAGAAGAAGAAGAAGAAGAAGAAGAAGAAGAAGAAGAAGAAGAAGAAGAAGAAGAAGAAGAAGAAGAAGAAGAAGAAGAAGAAGAAGAAGAATCACTGTTCTTATTGACCTGTAATGTTTTGAATGGTGATTTTTTTTCCTATTTTCCTTTAGTGTGAAATGAAGCAATTTTTACTATTGTTGTTGGACCTAAAGTGGTGTCTTCCTGTTCTCAGTTTTCTGAGCTGGCAGAAGTGAAGATAATTGCAAATAGACTTTCAGCTGGGTTTTTTTTCTTTTCTAAAGAGATCAGTGGCCTACAGAAGAGCTGAAAAATCAGTGAGATGAGTTGATTTGTAACTGGTTTTTTTTCCTACATAGAAAAGTAGGAAACCACGTTTGTCACACTGAGCGGAGAGTAAAATGTAAGAAATGAGTATAATTAACCAATAATGAATATACTGGTGCAAAAAAAAAAAAGCTCACAAAAAAAATTGTGCATTGCTGTGCCAGCCATTAAAAAGGAACAAACAGGGACAGCTTTTAATCAAACGCTTAGGTTTCTGCGAATGAACATACACTGGAGACTTAACACCATACTTCCAGCTTTTTTTAAAAAAAAAAAATTAGAAACATACAAAATTCTAGAAACAGGCAACAGTTCGTCCATCCGGTTTCCACAAGACCAATTTTTGAAAGGTTCCATACCAGCTGATTCCAACTCAAAAGTCCTTGTCTCCAAAATTCCAACCGCTAGTTGTTTCCATTTCCATCTTCCATCTGCGGTGTTTAATCTTCCAAATTCAAATGAGTTTTGCATTTCAAAGGATGGCCAAAGATTCCCAGCTCTCGGGAACATCTCTCCCCTTGGTAAAGCGCATCTAGAAGAGTGGCTTTTAATTTCACGATGGCTGCTAGTTCCACTGTATTCAGCCTGGTTGGAAATGGGTGATGAGGTCTAGAGTAGCTGACCAACATCTGGATATCATGTTCCATGGAAGAACAAGAAGATTCAAATGGAAGCCAGATTGTAACCATCACGTCCTAAGATCTTCATTGGGGACGTAGACTAAGGGGCACAATTTTAAATTGTGCATCCTGGAAAAAAAGAAACAAAAGCACAATATCTCTTGACTAAATTTTATCACATGATGTGAAACTTGAATTAAAAAATACTAGAACTGGCTAGCATTGATGATGTCTCCTAGTTGGGTGATGAAATGTCTGCAAGAAAACTTCCAAGCTCAGAGAGCACTAAGGAGCCCACAGTTCAACCCTGAGCTATAAATATTTTCTTTTATTGAGACCGGAACGTCTCCATCTTTTCCATTCTGGAGCTCCAATGGTGTCATGTTTCTAATTCTGGCTCACAATGGATGATGGGTTGAGTGCCTTCACTCACCCTTGTGCTTCTACAGGCATTCACACCACAACCATCATCTTTTCTTTTCCATCAGAACCAGATTCCAAGAATTCAATTGAAAAATAAATGGGACAACAGCTGATAAAGCTGAGGAAAGAATTCATACAGCAGGGCCCATAGTTAATCTACATCTTTACACATCATTTGTGTAAAAAATCAATACAAAATGGAGCATCCCCTGGTGAACAAAATGGAGCATCCCCTGGTGAACAAGTAGAATTTTTGATCACACTACAGCACTCCTAATAAAAATAAATAAAATTGTGGGGTCCTTGATACTCTCTGAGTATCTTGGAGGGTTGCTTGCAGATGTTTCATTTCCAGGACTGATGATGTTACCTAGATGGGTCATGAAACATCTGCAAGAAAACAACCAAGCTCATAGAGCACCAAGGATCCCACTGTTCAATCTTGATCTACAAATATACTCTTCTTACTGGTGAAAGTAAAATTGCCTGTCTACTTTGCCAAAGAGGCACACTTTCACAAAGTCATAACACATTAAGCCTCACTTACCCTCAAACAAGATTCTGCTCGTGGTGACGTCCTGCTGAAGATTGAAGATACAGAGAGCAAATCCTTTCACAAGACCCAGCTGATCAATTTAAGTAATGAAGAATGAAGAGCTTCAGAAGATCGTGGTTCCATACCACAAGAGCTTCTAGAACAGCAGCAATCCTAATTAGGAGGGGAAGAATTGATGGTGGGGCCTGGACTGTTTCAACTGATGGTGTAGGGTTTCCTGCCTGAGCAGGGGGTTGGACTAGATGATCTCCAAGGTCCCTTCCAACTTTATGATGATGATGATGATGATGATGATGATGATGATGGATCATCGCACAGTCAGCCAGATGTTCAGACTGGATTTGGCATTTTTGTCTACCTATTGAGTCCTTCCCAAGGACCTGGGATAGGCAGATGTGGATGTTTGATGGTATTACAGATATCGTCGCAGGATGGAAGCAGTTCCTAGTAAGGCCACCTTTTGCAACTGACTAATAGCGAATTTGTCAATACCAATGGTGTTCTATTATTATTATTATTATTATTATTATTATTATTATTATTATTATTATTATTAATCATCGCACAGTCAGCTAGGTGTTCAGACTGGATTTGGCATTTTTGTCTACCTGTCGAGTCCTTCCCAAGGACCTGGGATAGGCAGATGTGGATGTTTGATGGTATTACAGATATCGTCGCAGGATGGAAGCAGTTCCTAGTAAGGCCGCCTTTTGCAATTGACTAATGGCGAATTTGTCAATGCCGATGATGGTGTTCAAGTGGTGCTCCAGTTGTTTTGGGATTGCACCCAAGGCGCCTATTACTATTGGTACTACCCTTGCTTG
>NW_015389159.1:0-2960 GCF_001527695.2 Protobothrops mucrosquamatus | reverse complement strand
GATAGGCAGATGTGGATGTTTGATGGTATTACAGATATCGTCGCAGGATGGAAGCAGTTCCTAGTAAGGCCGCCTTTTGCAATTGACTAATGGCGAATTTGTCAATGCCGATGATGGTGTTCAAGTGGTGCTCCAGTTGTTTTGGGATTGCACCCAAGGCGCCTATTACTATTGGTACTACCCTTGCTTGCTTTTGCCACAGTCTTTCTATTTCTATTTGTAGGTCTTTGTATTGTTATCATCATCATCATCATCATCATCATCATCATCATCATCATCATCATCATCTACAGGTGAACAGATGTGACAGAATAAGGGTTCCTTCAGGTCAACTAAGCAGCCAGAGATGGGGGAAGGCAAAGCTGCAGCTTCTCCCAAAATACAGAAAGATGGAGAAGAGGTGTCCAAGATCAGAAAAAAAAAACATAACTCTTGTGTACAGCTGCCCCAGCTGTGGTCAACTGTGGGAATGTTGGTCCAAACATCTGCACATACATACAGCCACCACATTGCTATTTACAGGACAGAGAGGCATGGTGGCCTAGTGTGAAGACCCTTGCCTCCCACTTGGAAGGTTGTGAGTTCAGTCCTAGGTAGATGTTTCTGTATCAGGGCGCCAAGAAGAAAATATCTGTTGCAAACTCCACCTAGGTGTCAGGAAGGGCATCCAGCCAGTAAATGCTCAGCTCCATCCAGTCACCCCAACTCTACCCGAAATTAAGGGATTACAGGGTTATAAAAAGGAAATTTTATTGCCATTTACAAGACATACCTATAAGAAGTCATCTGCTCAAAGAACTTGTCAGAAATGGATACAGAGAACCCAACATATTTCTGCCAATATTATTGCCCCACCCCAAATGACACACAAAGGCTGCAAACTGGGTGTCTCAAAAATCCACAAGCTTGGAACACTACATAAGAAAGAACCGTGGATAACAACACTAGAGAGGATTTATTTCTTACAGCAAAAATGACGTGTAAACTTCTTGTTTTTGTTTTCCAGTGTCGGAAGCATCAAAGTGGTTCTGTGGCAAAAGGATTTGCCAGTGATATCACTGTTGCACAGAGGACACCCAACGGAGAGCTCCTTTCACGTCCCTGTGAAGTTGCCCACTGAAGTGGTGCCCATTAATCTACTCGCAGTTGCCCGCTTTCGATATTGCTGGAATGGCAGGAGCTGGAACGTGTGATGGGAGCTCACCCCATCTCACAGCAGCAACGGGTTTCGAACACGATATGCCTGCCGATTGGCAGCCCAGCATTCTAACCTCGTGAACCACCGTGTTCTTTATGTCAGCTTGTTAAAGAGGTGCAATGACAAAGAATTCCAAAAGACACAATACCACTAATTTCTGCCCTTGGATCAGAAACCTTAATGATTGCTCTCCATATTGTGCTCAACCAATCTTATCTAACTTGTGTTGCTCATGTGGGGGACTCACTTGCACTTAAAGTTTTCCCACGTGAAGTTATGTTGGTGAGGCACCTGAGAGTCCCAGCGCTGGCATTCAATCCCACTCCAGATGGTGTTCACGGTACCCCGGTAGCCTTCTCCTTGTCCTTGAATGCACTCAGTTGTTTCGATTACCACCAAGGAGCTGCGTACCACGTTCTTAGCTAGAAAAAGAGAACAGGAAAACTAGCTGGATGCAAAGAGACAGACCATTAGAACATTTCCATCATTCTTGCAACTCTGAGGCAACCAATTTAAGATCTCCCGGAGAAGAAGACAACCCTTAAAAACAGAAAGAAAGTTGCAGGATCCAATCTGGATCGGCCACCGGGACCAGAGGTCTAGTCTTCTGAGTTTTTGGAGTCCATCCTCAGAGAACTTCTTTCCAGCAGAATGGATACAGGAGAGAGAAGTTGTTGGATCCTGCAACATTGTCCCAGGGCACATATATTTGCCTCCCTTCATGAGAAAGAATTATTTTGTTGGAGCAAATCAAAATATAAATTGAATTAACGTCCTTCTCCAAATTGGTGTCTTCCAGGGATTTAGGATTTTAGCTCCAATAATTTTTGGAAAGTTCAGGAAATATGGGAACTAGTATAGGGACTTAAGTCTAAATACACTTGAAGGGCATGAAGTGGTCCAAAGTTGGTCTAAAGCTTTAGTTTTCCCAACAATAACTCATAAATCATCGATAGACATAGCCAGCCATGCTTATCCAAATACAGGTAGTCCTTGACTTACAAGAGTTGATTTAGTGACCACTCAAAGTTACAATGGCACTGGGAAAAGTGATTTATGACCATATTTCACACTTATGATCATTGCAGCATCCCCATGATCATGTGATCAAAATTCAGATGCTTGGCAACTGACTCACGTCTATGACCGTTGCAGTGTCCCAGGATCACACAATCCTCTTTTGGGATCTTCCGACAAGCAAAGTCAAGGTGAAAGCCAGATTCACTTCACAACTATGTTACTAACTTAGCAGTTGCAATGATTCACACAACAATGTTAATCAAGGTGGTTGTTACCGGATTTTAGCAATAGCACTTAGACTTCACAGTGCTTTACAGCCCTCTCTGAGCAGTTTACAGAGTCAACCTAACAATCTAGGTCCTGATTTTACCAACCTTGGAAGGATGGAAGGCTGAGTCAACCTTGAGATGATCAGGATCGAACTGCTGGCAGTTAGAATGCAGAGTTCGCCTGCAATGTTGCATTCTCACCACTGCACCACCATGGCACTCTTTTATAACCTTGTCTGCCACCGTTTTAAGCAAATCACTGTAATTGTTAAATGACTCTTACAGTCATTAACTGCATCAGCTGCCCCCATTGATTTAGCCTGTGGGGCACTGACTGGGAAGATCAAAAATGGTGATTACATGACCCAACAACACTGTAACCATTGTAAATACATATCGGTTGTGAACCACCCAAATTTTGTGACCGAGGCGATGATGCGACAATTGAGGACCCGTCATAAGTCTTTTTTTTT
>NW_015389158.1:288845-297072 GCF_001527695.2 Protobothrops mucrosquamatus | reverse complement strand
CTGTTGAGAAAAATATTTCCCCCTCCTGATTCAGCCATTTGTCCCGGATGCGATAAGGTCTCCCGTCTTGGGCAAGGGGTTGGACTAGAAGATCTCCAAGATCCCTAATGGAATAACAGAGCTGAAAGGGACCGTGGAGGTCATCTAGTCCAGCCCCCTGCTCAGGCAGGAAATTTAGTTCTATTTCAGACAAATGGCTGTCCAGTCCCTTCTTAAAAACTTCCAGTGTTGGAGCCTTCACCGCTTCTGGAGGCAGGTGGTTCCACTGGTTAATTGTTCTCACTGTCAGGAAGTTTCTCCTTAGTTCTAGGTTGCTTCTCTCCTTGATGAGTTTCCACCCGTTGCTTCTCGTCCTGCCTTCTGGTGCTTTGGAGAATAGCTTGACTCCCTCTTCTTTGGGGCAGCCCCTGAGATACTGGAGCACTGCTCTCATGTCCCCCCTCGTCCTTCTCTTCATTAAACTAGACAGACCCAATTCCTGCAACTGTTCCTTATATGTTTTGGCCTCCAGTCCCCTGATCATCTTTGTTGCTCTTCTCTGCACTCTTTCTAGAGTCTCCGCATCTTTTTTACATCGTGGTGACCAAAACTGGATGCAGTATTCCAAGTGTGGCCTTACCAAGGCCTTGTAAAGTGGTATTAACACTTCATGTGATCTTGGTTCTATCCCTCTGTTAATGCAGCCCAGCACTGTGTTGGCCTTTTTGGCAGCTGCAGCACACGGCTGCCTCCTATTTAGGTGATTGTCCACTAGGACTCCGAGATCCCTCTCACAGTTACTACTATATTACTACTACTAATAGCCCTAGGGTTCTGTGATTCTGTGTTACGCATATGCATTCAAGATTAGCATTGGGTAATCTCTTGTCGGCTTATAACAACAGCTGAGCCCAAAAATTTCCATTGCTAAGCAAGGCAGTTCCTGAGTGAGTTTTGCTCCATTTTACGACCTTTCTTACTGTAGTTGTTAAGTGTATCACTGCAGTTAAGTGAGTAACACGGTTGTTAAGTTAATCGGGCTCCCCCCTTGACTTTGCTTGTCAGAGGTTCGCACTAGTGCAGGGGTAGGCAACCTTGGCTCTTTTATGACTTGTGGGCTTCAATTCCTAGAATTCCTGAGCCAGCCAAGGTTGCCTACCCCTGCACTAGGGGATCACATGACCCCGGGACGCTACGACCGTCATAAATACGAGTCATTTGCCAAGCATCTGAATTTTGATCACGTGACCACGGGGACGCTGCAACGCTCGTAAGTGTGAAAAACGGCCATAAGTCACTTTTTTGGTGCCGTTGTAACTTGGAACGGTCACTAAATGAACTCTTGTAACTCGGGGACTGCCCGCACAAAGAGGGAATGCAGCAACGCAACGAATCTCGGAGGCTGCTTAGCAGAATTCCCAGCAAAGGGTTCTGCGTGTCGAAAACAAAATTTGCGAAGGGCGGTGTGACTTTCTGCAGGGTGTGGTGTGTGTGTGTTATCCAGGGTCAAGCTAATAGTGTGTTGGCAGAGCAGACAATGGCCGGTGATCCACAGGTAGCAAAAAACTAGAGCGAGTAGATCCTTTATTAAACACCGGAGAACTTTTAAGACGCGCAGTGGCGGACGAAAAGAAATTTAATTCATCTTTGATTAGAAGGGATATTGAAAAGGGGAAATTAGCCGGCTATCAGAGGAGGCTTTTTAGCTCTTACTTATCTTGAACTGAGAGTGGAGTATCTCGGGAGCAACTTTGGAGTAAGTTGACTGTGGGAACTGCAGCAAAAGAATCGGGAGGAATCCAGGAGCGTCATAGTCCTTGACTTAGCAAGTGTTTGTTTAATGACCGTTCCAAGTTACAACAGCACTGGGAAAAAAGGGACTTACGACCGTTTTTTCACACTTACGACCGTTGCAGCGTCCACGTCATCAAAATTCAGACACTTGGCAACCGACTCGTATTTATGACGGTTTGCAGCGTCCCGGGGGTGTCACGTGATCCCCTTTTGCGACCTTCTGACAAGCAAAGTCAATGGGGGAGCCGGATTCATTTAACGACCGTGGCAAAAAAAAGTCGTAAAATGGGGCAAAACTCACTTAGCAACAGCTTTGCTTAGCGACGGAAATTTGGGGGCTCGATCCTGGTTGTAAGACGAGGACTCCCTGTATTGCAAGGCATCATCTCCCAGTATGGTGCGGTGTGGTGTGACGGGGGGGGGGAGAGGAATTGCCCCCCCCGTTGCCCGGCCGCTGCGTTCCAGCCTCCCCGTCTGTGTCCCCCTCCAGGCCTCTACGGGAAGGATGGGATCCTGCCCGCCCGGAAGATGCTTCGTTTCACTGGCAAAGGATTCTGGGAGCAGCTGCGGGACTCCCCGACTCTGCTGTGGCTGGGCCCCCACCTGGGGCTGGACACGGAGCAGGGCCTGGAGCTGCTGTGCCTGATGGGCTCGCTGCTCTCCTTCGGGGCCCTGGTGCTGGAGCCCCTGCGGGACAGCGTGGTCTTCCTCGCCCTCTGGGGCCTTTACCTCTCCGTCTACCAGGTACGGGGTGGGGGCTGGATAAGGACCCTCCCCCGCCCCCTCCAGGCGTGCCGCCTGGGGGATTCTGGGAACTGAAGTCCACAGGTCTTAAGGTGCTAATTGGGGAACTCTGGGAGATGAAATGGACAGTTTTTAAGGTGCTGGCCTGGGAATTCTGGGAGTTGAAGTCCTTCCTAAAGTGCTGGCTAGAGAATTCTAGGAAGTAAAGTCCTTTTTAAGGAGCTGGCTAGGGAATTCTGGAAGTTGACGTCCACACTTTCTAAAATGCTAACAAGGAATTCTGGGAGTTGAAGTCCTCACTTCTTATGGTGCTGGCTAGGGAATTCTGGGAGTTGACGTCCACGCTTTCTAAAGTGCTAAGAAGGAATTCTGGGAGTTGAAGTCCACAAGTCTTAAAGTTGCCAAGTTTGAGGACCCCTGGTTTAAGCTCAGACAGAAGACACCTGACGGGCCACGTCCTGCCCTTAAATTGACTTTTCTTCCCTTCTTTTCCCTCTGCAGGTGGGACAGGTGTTCCTCTACTTCCAGTGGTAAGTGGTCCTGGGCTTCCACAGGTAACGCTCAACTTAGGAATTGACCCCCAAATTTCTGTTGCTACGCGGGACATTTGTTAAGTTTTGCCCCGCTAGTCTAGTCTAGTCTAGTCTATTATTCTATTCTATTCTATTCTGTTCTATCCAATTCTGTTCTATTCCCTATTTTCTATTCTATTCTATTCTATATTTCTATTCTATTCTGTATTTCTGTTCTATTGTATTCTTCTATATTCCCTATTCTTTGCCATTCTGTGTTTCTGCGGGAAAGAATGTACAGGTAGTCCTCAACTTACAACAGTTCGTTTAGTGACCGTTCCAAGTTACGACTGAAAAAAGGGACTTATGACTGTTTTTCATGCTTACGACTGTTGAAGCATCCCCCCCCCCGGTCACATGATCAAAATTCCAACACTCGGCAACCGACTCATACATACAACGGTCGCCATGTCCCGGGGGGTCATGTGATCGACTTTTGCAACCTTCTGACGAGCAAAGTCAATGGGGAAAGCCAGATTCACATAATGGCCACGTGACTAACTTAACAACTGAACAAAATGGCGAGAATGGTCGTAAAATGAGGCAAAACTCAATAACCGTCTCATTCAGTAACAGAAATTTTGGGCTCAACTGTAGTCGTATGGCAAAGATCACAGCAAGCGCCATGTAACCCGCGTGAGCGCTGGCAAGGGAAGGGCGGAATCCCAGGGCACTCTGCCCATGCTCCTTTGACCTGCGTCCCCCTCCCCAGGGACAGCCTTCTGCTGGAGACGGGCTTCCTGGCGGTGCTCGTGGCCCCCCTGCACCTGCTCAAATGGCGCTCGACAGCCTGGAGGGCGCACGACGGGGTGACCTTCTGGCTGGTGCGCTGGCTGCTCTTCCGGTTGATGTTCGCCTCCGGGGTGGTGAAGCTGACCAGCCGCTGCCCCACCTGGTGGGGGCTCACAGGTGAGTCAGCCATGCAACAAGTGGGAGGGGGCTCGGAGTCCTAGTGGACAATCCCTTAAATGTGAGCCAGCCGTGTGCTGCAGCTGCCAAAAAAGCCAACACAGTGCTAGGCTGCATTTACAGAGGGATAGAATCAAGATCACGTGAAGGGTTAATACCACTTTACAAGGCCTTGGTAAGGCCACACTTGGAATACCACAGTTTTGGATACCACGATGTAAAAAAGATGTTGAGACTCTAGAAAGAGGGCAGAGAAGAGCAACAAAGATGATCAGGGGACTGGGGGCTAAAACATAAGGAACGGTTGCTGGAATTGGGTCTGTCCAGTTTAACGAAGAGAAGGACGAGGGGGGACAGGATAGCAGCCTTCCAGTATTTCAGGGGCTGCCCCAAAGAAGAGGGAGTCAAGCTATTCTCCAAGGCGCCTGAAGGCAGGATGAGAAGCAACGGGTGGAAACTGATCAAGGAGAGAAACAACCTGGAGCTAAGAAGGAATTTCCTGACAGTTAGAACAACCAGTGGAATAGCTTGCCACCAGAAGTTGTAGGTGCTCCAACACTGCAGGTTTTAGGGGCATGGTGGCTCACATGGTTAGGATGCTGGCTTGACAAACAGCAGGCCCACATTCGAATGCTGCCGTGGGCCAGGTGGGCTCCCATCCTTTCCTCCAGCCCCCAATTGGGCATCCCTCTGGCAGCCGTGATGTCACCAGGTGAGCCTTTTAACTCATGAGTGTGATGCCACCCTCCATTCTCTCTCTCTCTCTCCCTCTCTCTCTCTCTTTCTCACGTTTTTTCTCTCATGTTCTTTCTCCCTCTTCCTCTTTCTTGCTTTCTCTCTCTCTTCTTTTTCTCTCTTTCTCTTTCTTTCCCTTTCTTTCTCTGTCTCATTCTCACTTTTTCTGTCTCTTTTTTCTCTCGCTTTCTCTCCTTTCGTTCTTTCTTTTTCTCTCTCTTTTGCTTTCTTTTACTTTCTTGCTTTCCTTCTCTTTTTCTTTCTCTCACTTTCTCTGTCTTTTTCTCTTCTCACTTTGTCTCTCTTACTTTCTTGCTTTCTCTGTCTCTTTTTTCTCCTTTCTCTCTTTTTTTTCTCCTTTCTTTTTTTTCTCCTTTCTCTCTCTCTCTCTCTCTCTTCTTTTTCCCCCCAGCGTTGACCTACCACTACGAGACCCAGTGCATCCCCACCCCGGCCGCCTGGTTCGCCCACCAGTTGCCGTTCTGGTTGCAGAAGCTGAGCGTGGTGGCCACCTACGTGATCGAGATAGCCGTCCCACCCCTCTTCTTCGTGCCGCTGAGGCGCCTACGCCTGGTGGCCTTCTACACCCAGGTACGGCCGGGCGCTGGGAATGCTAGGCTGGCCAGCACCAGGGTGAAAACGGGTGCCCCTCCGGGGGGTGCAGGAACACCCACCGGGGTCTGAAAGCCCCCAAGGGAACGGGCGGTGGGCTTTGCAGTTGCTGCTAATTGGACCCTCTTTGCACTACAGGCAGTCCCCGACACACAACCACAACGTACAGTTGTGTGTTGTGACAGCCGTAAATTTTCCCCCGCCTGTTTTGCGGTGGGTTGTTAAGTGAGTGTGGCAGTTGTAAAGCGAACGTTGCCGTTGTTTGGGGTCTTGTGGACTGCAGGACAACGTAGCCGTCAACAACTGCGGTGTAGTTGTGTTGCCAAGTGGCTGAAACATAGTCATGCGACCATGGGGGCGGGGGACTCCCCCCATACCTCAGGACTTCGGAAGTGGATCGTAACTCCCATGTCCTAGGTGGGTTGTCAGGTTGAGCAGTGGCTGAGGGGCTGGCCGTAAGTTGAGGACTACCTGTGGAGTGAGCCAGCTGTGCAGGGAGGAAAAGGGACACACTCTTTTGTGTGTCATAACAACTGTTCAGCACAATGACTCGGCATCGCCTGTTTGCCAGCTTCTGGCAGAATGCAGGTCATCCTCGACTTACGACAGCTCCATTTAGTGACCAAAGTTACAACAGGCCTGGAAAAAGTGACTTACGGTCGTGCTTCACACTTACGACCGTTGCGGCCTTCCCCCGTGATCAGGATTCAAGCACCTGGCCGCTGGCTCCTATTTATGACGGTTTGCAGCGTCCCGGGGGCGGAGTCACGGGATCCCCCTTTTGCGACCTTTCTGACAGGAATGGGGGAAGCTGTATTCGCTTAGTGACCGGGTTACTTATCAACCACAGCGATTCACTTAATGACTGTGGCGAGAAAGGTCATAAAACGGTGCAACATTCGTTTGCCAGCGGTCTCGCTTAGCAGCAGAAACGTCGGGCTCCTCCGTTGCGGTCGTAAATGGAGGACTGCCTGCATTTGGCCCTCTTCCAGGTCCTTCTGCAAGCCCTGATCGTCTTCACCGGCAACTACAATTTCTTCAACCTGCTGACGGTGGTGCTGAGCTTCTCCCTGCTGGACGAGGAGCACGTGGGGCTGTGGCTGGGCCAGGGGCGGAGGAAAGCCAGTGGCGGTGAGTCCCCCAGGCCACCGGGAGTTTCCTTTGGACCATTGGGCTCCGCCCTCCACTTCTCTCTCTGCCTTGGTCCTCCCCCTTTTTGCTGATTTGTTTAATTCAGTTTACGTGCCGCCCATCTCTCTCTGGGAAGGGGCTGATGGGTGCTGCAGTCCGGCCGCATCTCGTGGGAGGTGCATGATGGGTTTGATGAGCTTTGCATGATGGGCTTGCTGGGCATTGCATGATGGGGTTGAGGGGCTTTGCATGATGGGATTGCTGGGCATTGCATGATGGGGTTGATGGGCATTGCATGATGGGGTTGAGGGGCTTTGCATGATGGGGTTGATGGGCTTTGCATGATGGGATTGCTGGGCATTGCATGATGGGTTTGATGGGCATTGCATGATGGGTTTGAGGGGCATTGCATGATGGGTTTGAGGGGCTTTGCATGATGGGATTGCTGGGCATTGCATGATGGGATTGCTGGGCATTGCATGATGGGTTTGATGGGCATTGCATGATGGGTTTGAGGGGCTTTACATGATGGGCTTGCTGGGCATTGCATGATGGGCTTGCTGGGCATTGCATGATGGGCTTGCTGGGCATTGCATGATGGGCTTGCTGGGCATTGCATGATGGGGTTGAGGGGCTTTACNCATGATGGGCTTGCTGGGCATTGCATGATGGGCTTGCTGGGCATTGCATGATGGGCTTGCTGGGCATTGCATGATGGGGTTGAGGGGCTTTGCATGATGGGATTGCTGGGCATTGCATGATGGGGTTGAGGGGCTTTGCATGAAAGGGCGGATGGGAGCTGTAGTCCAGCCTCATCTCCTGGAAGCTGCATGATGGGATGGATGGATGGATAGCTGCTTTCCAGCCCGCTCTGCAGGGCTCTTGGTTCCCCAGCCCCATAGTCCACTTCCTCAGTGCCCTCCATTGGCTGCTGCCTCTGGGGGGCCCCATAAGCCTCTCCCGTGGCTGGAGCTGACCCTTCCTCCCCTGCAGGCTGGCCCTGGCGCCTGGCCACCTTGCTGGTCGAGCTGGCTGTCTACGGCCTCCTGATCTACTGGACCAGCCGTTACTTTGGGCTGACCATCAACTGGGAGAAGAGACTTCTCGAATCCAAGACAGGTATTTCTTGGGGGGGGGGAACGTCTGTGGGACTGCCTGCGGTGTTGGGGACCCCTGGCAGTCCCTGAGCTGCGGTGGGGTGGCCTCTTTCCCCATTTCAGCCCGTGAGGGGCCCAGCCTTGACCCAGCTGCCCCATTCTCACATTCTCAGACTTAGCCGAGGATTCCCCCCCCCCCCCCCCCCCCCCCCCCCCCCCCGCTGTGTGTGTGTGCAACTCGGCTCCCTTTGTAACCCCTCCTAGCCAAGGGGGGGGCATTGCCCTCTGAAATGTAAAACTTGGGAGAGGGTCTCGGGTGCCTTGAAGCTGCCCTCCCCCCACCAGTGTTTTAGAGCTGGGAGCACAATTCCTGGGGTGGGGGGCTGTTTGATTAGGGGACCTGGGACCCTCCCCCATTGACAGAAGTTGTCGTCGTTGCACTTGCGAACCTGCACATGGTGCCCTCCACCTGGTCTCTCCCCAGCCTTCACCTACCACGAGTTCACGCAGTGGCTGAAGCGGGTGACCCTCCCCCTGGTGGCCCTGGGGCTGCTCTCCTTGCTCTGGGAGGTCCTTCAGGCCGGGTACAGGTGAGTCCCCGGGGGTCTCTGCAGAGGGAGATCCGAGCTGACCTTGGGCAGGAATGGGGGGGGG
>NW_015389158.1:283639-286220 GCF_001527695.2 Protobothrops mucrosquamatus | reverse complement strand
TATTTAAGGATCCCGCCTTGTTTTGCAGCATGCAGCCATGGTGGCCCAGTGGTTAGGACGCAGCATGGCAGGTTGGCTCTGCCTGCAGTTTGGCAGTTCGATCCTGACCGGCTCAGGGTCGACTCAGCCTTCTGTCCTTCCGAGGTCGGTCAATTAAGGACCCAGATGGTTGGGGGGTGGGTGGGAAGAGGCTGACTTTGTAAACTGCCCAGAGAGAGCTGTAAAGCACTGTGAAGCGGTATATAAGTCTAAGGGCTATTGCTAAGAAGGAAGGGAGGAAGGAAGAGGGAGAGAGGAAAGAAGGAGAGAAGAGGAAGGAAGGAAGGAGAAGAGAGAGGGAGGCAGGAAGGAAGAAGAGGGATGAGAGGGAGGGAGGGAGGGAGGAAGGGGAGAAGAGGAAGGGAGGAGAAGAGAGGAAGGAAGGAAGGAAGGAAGGAGAGGGATGAGAGGGAGGGAGGGAGGAGAGAGAAGAGGAAGGGAGGAAGGAAGGAAAGAGAAGAGAGGGAAGGAAGGAAGGACCCTCCCTGGTGACCCAGTGGTTCAAATGCAGCATTGCAGGTTGACTCACTGCCCACTGCCACGAGTTCAATCCTGACCGGCTCAAGGTTGACTCAGCCTTCCGTCCTTCCGAGGTCGGTCAAATGAGGACCCAGATTGTTTTGGAGGGGGGGAGGCAAGAGGCTGATGCCTCACCTAGCAATGGAAACTTTGGGCTCCGTTGAGGTCATAAGTTGAGGATTACCTGCATTTTAATTTCCCTATCCTTGCTTTACTTAGTGGTCTCCCATCCTAGCACTCGCCCATCTTCGCCTTCTGATAGCGGGGAGCTAAGCCAGATCAAAGCACACAGGCTGAGATCTGGGTCGGACCAGCTGGGCGCCCGGATGTCGCTGCTGCTGCTGCTGCTGCTTTCTAGGATAGGTTCCGGGTTCAAATCACAGCCCTCTGCTCTGCCCGCAGGTCCCCTTCACGTACATTGAGTTCGAGTCCAACGGGAAGCTGTGGCCGGGCATCCATCAGGTCTTTGGGGCTGTGGATCACTACCAGCTGGCCAATTCCTACGGGCTCTTCCGGCGAATGACGGGCGTCGGTGGGCGGCCCGAGGTGGTGCTGGAAGGCAGCCACGACAAGGAAACGTGGACGGTGAGTGGCTACGGGGTGCTGCCAGAGGGAGGGAGGGAGGGCTGGGCAGGGCTGACCCTCCTTGACCAAGCTAAGCCGAAAAACACGAGAGAATGCCCGGAAGCCTGGCATCCAGGCCGGCCATCCACAGGCACGTGGAGACGAATGACGTCTACACCCCGTTTGAAAGAAGCAAACGTAAGGCTGAAATATCTCAGTCAAGAAACTATCGAAACAGCCAAACAATCAAACAGTAAATTGCAGCCTAATGATGGAGCCGCCCAGGAGAAAACACGTCCACCAGGACTGATGGGATAAGCCACTAGTATCAAACGAGAGCAACCCCCCCCTCCCTCCCAGCACTGATGCTGTCACCTAGTTGGGTCGTGAAACGTCTGCAAGGAAACGGCCAAGCTCAGAGAGCGCCAAGGTCCCCAGAGCAGTGACTCTTTGTGTTCTGTGGTTTATTTTACTAGCTGTGAATGTGATGTTGTATTTTATTTGCTTCACGCTGGTTTGGGGTGGGTTCTTCTTTTAAAATTTTGCTGTTCATTGACCGCATAAATTATCCTCGATTACGGACTGGCACAAACACGAGGGAGGGGCCGGCTGGCAGAGCCGAGGGGCTCGGGATGGGCGGGGCGGGACGGAGAGCGGAGCCATCGGATGGCCTAGAGCCGGGGGTCTCTTCCCCCTTTCCCCAGGAGATTGAGTTCATGTACAAACCGGGCAACGCCAGCACAGCACCCCCCGTCGTGGCCCCCCACCAGCCCCGCCTGGACTGGCAGATGTGGTTCGCCGCTCTGGGCCCCCCCACACACAGCCCCTGGTTCTCCAGCTTCGTCTACCGCCTCCTGCAGGGCAAGAAGGAAGGTGAGCCTGGGGGAAGTCCCCCCTTCCTGCCCCCCTTCCTCCCTCCCTTCCTCCCTCCCTCCCTCCCTCCCTTCCTTCCTTCCTTCCTTCCTTCCTTCCTTCCTTCCTTCCTCTCTTTCTCCTCCCTCCCTCCCTCCTTTCCTTCCTTCCTTCCTTCCTTTCTCTTTTTCCTTCCTTCCTCTTCCTCTTTCCTTCCTTCCTTCCTCTTTTTCATTCCTTCCTCTTTCTCCTTTCTTTTCCTCCTTCCCTCCTTCCTTCTTCTCTTTTTCTCCTTCCCTTCCTACCTTCCTTCCTTCCTTCCTTCCTTCCTTCCTCTTTCTCCTTTCTTTTCCTCATTCCCTCCTTCCTCTCTTTTTCTCCTTCCTTCCTTCCCTTCCTTCCTTCCTTCCTTCCTTCCTTCCTTCCCTCCTCCCCCCCCTTCCAAGCCTTGTTCTCGTGGTCCCAGAGAGACCCCCTTGCACCTACGTGGCAGCCCAGCTTCAGATACCCCAGACGATGGTGCTGTGGGGTGGGGTGGGGGGCAAATGGCCAGAGCAGGGGGCTGAAGGAGCTGGGGGCTGGGTGGGATTTGGCCTGAGAGGGCGCC
>NW_015389158.1:277700-281208 GCF_001527695.2 Protobothrops mucrosquamatus | reverse complement strand
AGGGGGCAGCGGTGGCTCCGGGACCCCCCCCCAGCCTCTGCAGGACGCCAGGCGGGACGTGAGCTGGGTGGGGAGAGCCTTCGCCACCCAGATGGACCTGGTCGCCTTCTCCTCTCCTGTCACACACACACACACACACACACACACACGCATGCGCGAGCTGTGGGGTGGAAGCCTCTTTGAACACCCCGCTCACCCCCCCCCAAAGGTCCTCCCGGGGCATTGAGGGAGGGGCAGTGCGAAAGGAGGAGGAAGCTGATGGGCCTGAGCATACACACTCACACACACACACACACACACACCGGCCCGCTTGCTCTTCTCTGCCCTCTCTTGCTCTGTGGTTCTCCTTCACTCTGGGACAGAACGGGGCGGGGGGCTCTGGGAGCCCCCTGGGTGGGTTGCCGAGGGTCCCCCATGTTTGGTTCTTTGGGGATCCCCAGGGAACGTTCTGTCCTTGCTGGCGGGGTGGGTGGGTGGGAGGTGAAGTCTGGCTGGTGGGGGTGAAGTGAGTCTCAGGAGCCCCTCCCTTCCATTCCTCCCTTCCCTCCCTTCTCTTCCCCCTCCCTCTCTATCTTCCTCCCCCACCCCACCTCTTCTTTCCCTCCCTCCTTCCCTTCTTTCCCTCCCTCCTTCCCTTCCTCCCTTCCCTCCTTTCCTCTTCTCTACCTTCCTTCCTTCCCCCACCCCTCCCCCTTCTCCCCATATCCCACCAGGGGGCTGAATGGGGGGTGGGGGGACCTGGCTGAGAGAGAAGTGGTGGTCTCTGCCCTGTGGGCACCGGGACTCCTGTCTCCATCCCGAGCCTCCCCCCACGGACCTTCTTTGGGGGGTAGGGGGGGCACGTCCGCTGCTCCCTGCTGCATCAGTGGGGCTGGGGGCAACGGGGGCCTCGCTGGACTAATCACTTGCGCCTTTGGGGGGGGCAAGTTGCTCTTTCTGACACGTGGGACCCAAGAGACGGCTTTGGTTTTCTAAATAAACCCTGTACATTCCAACTCTGTGTGTGTGTGTGTGTGTGTGTACACATGCATGCATACAGGCAGTCCTCTCGACGAGAATTGAGCCTGAAACTTACGTTGTTAAATGAGACATTTGTTAAGTGGGTTAAGTGATCGACCGACGGGGAGCTGCTGAATAGTATGAAAACCAGACACAACACTTCGAAGCCAAAGTCGCCAAAGTCTGGTTTACTTTGGCCATGTCACGAGTGCAAATTCACCGGAAAAGTCAGCGAGGCTACGCACGGTCAGCGGAACGAGAAGAGCGGGCAAGCAAAGGACAGGCTGGCTTGATAAGGTCAAAAACGATGCAAGGCTGAACGTGCAACAACGGGAAGAAGCTTGTGATTGACAGGGTAGCGTGGAGAGCCCTCGTCCGCCATCCGAGCTGCACTGGCTGCCGGTGGCCTTCCGGGTGCGCTTCAAGGTGTTGACTATCATCTTCAAAGCGCTCCATGGCATCGGACCTGGTTACCTTCGGGACCGCCTGCTGCCTCAGATCACCTCCCACCGGCCGATATGCTCCCACAGAGAGGGTCTCCTCAGGGTGCCGTCGGCCAGACAGTGCCGGCTGGCGACCCCCAGGGGGAGGGCCTTCTCGGTGGGAGCCCCCACCCTTTGGAATGAACTCCCCCCAGAGATCCGGGTGATTCCGGATCTCCCCTCCTTCCGCCGCGCCCTCAAGACGTGGCTTTTTAAGCAGGCAGGACTGGCCTAAGTATTACTTTTAATTAGTTTTCTATTGGTTTTAAAAGATACTAATTGGCCTATTGCAATATTTTATTTTAATTGATTTTAAAATGTATGTTTTTTGTATTTGTTTACTTGTTTTTAACGGGCTGTAAGCCGCCCTGAGTCCGCACGGAGAAGGGCGGGGTAGAAATCTAATAAAATCAAAAATCAAATCAAAATCAAATCCCCACAAGAGTCGGATACGACTGGACGGTTAAAATAAAAACGAGCATCAAGTCGAACCACAGAAGCCCCCGGTCCTTCCCTTCCTCCTCATCCATTTCATGTAACCCAAAAAGGCATCCTCACCTTCCTGGGAGGGGGGATGATGGAAGCAGGGGTCCAGCACATCTGGAGGACAGCTGCAAGAGGATTGCCAAGGAATGACAGTGGAGATTCTCAGTCAACCAGGTCATAGTTATCCCACAGGTGCTTTTTTCAAGAGGCAACTGGACTTTCTTGTTTTTCTTTGAAGATGTTTCACNCCTTCCTTCCTTCCTTCCCTCCTCCCCCCCCTTCCAAGCCTTGTTCTCGTGGTCCCAGAGAGACCCCCTTGCACCTACGTGGCAGCCCAGCTTCAGATACCCCAGACGATGGTGCTGTGGGGTGGGGTGGGGGGCAAATGGCCAGAGCAGGGGGCTGAAGGAGCTGGGGGCTGGGTGGGATTTGGCCTGAGAGGGCGCCCGCCCCCTGCAGGATGCATCACTGCCCTGGGTGTGTGCGAAAGGACGTTGCACTCGCAAAAAGTCCAGCCTCTTCGCTCTGATTCCCGAGGACGATGGAGTTGCCTTCCAGAAGGCAACATCTGGATGAACCTTTCAGAAAACGGCTCCTGGTTGGAGCTGTTGGAAGGGAGGAGCAGGGGTGGGGGATGATTCTGGGCTGGGGGGCTCCAATGGGGGCTGCCCACCTGGGGTCCAGGCAGATTAGAGCCTCCTGCATCCATCTCCAGCATTATCGGGGGGGTGTCAGTGGTAGGGGGGACAGGGACAGAGGGCGGGGGACCCCCGGTTTGCTTATTCCAGCTGCCCAATTGACCGATCTGGGCCCCCCCCCCTCAATTTCCCTGCAGTGATCCACCTTGTGCAGGTGGACGACTCCAAGTACCCCTTCAGAGACCAGCCCCCCACCTACATCCGGGCCCAGCTGTACAAATACTGGTTCACCGAGGCCGAGTCGGACGGGTGAGTGGACGGTGGGGGCAGGGAGGGAGGGGGCTGTGGGATGAGGTGGAAATCTTTAATCCGGGGAAATGGTTTTCCCCTCCCCCCATTGGGACAATTTGCCTTCTAACTTTTATTTATTTCCCACCTTTATTATTTTAATAAGTAACTCAAGGTGGCAAACGAATCCAGTACTCTTTTCTCCCCCTATTTTCCCCACAACAACAACCTTGTGAGGTGGGCTGGGCTGGGCTGGGCTGAGAGGGACTGGCCCAAATTACCCCTTTCATGCCTAAGGCGGGACTAGAACTCATCGTCTCCTGGTGATTGGCCCAGAGTCACCCAGCCGGCTTTTGTGCCTAAGGCGGGATTAGAACTCCCCGTCTCCTGGTGATTGGCCCAGAGTCACCCAGCTGATTTTCATGCCTAAGGCGGGACTAGAACTCCCCGTCTCCTGGTGATTGGCCTAAACTTACCCAGCTGGCTTTTGTGCCTAAGGCGGGACTAGAACTCCCCGTCTCCTGGTGATTGGCCCAGAGTCACCCAGCCAGCTTTTGTGCCTAAGGCGGGACTAGAACTCCCCATCTCCTGGTGATTGGCCCAAAGTCACCCAGC
>NW_015389158.1:269632-275363 GCF_001527695.2 Protobothrops mucrosquamatus | reverse complement strand
TGCAGGACTGGCCTAGGGTAATTTTTAGGGGGGTTTTAATTATATTTTAAAATTCGACAAATATTTAAATATTCCTTTTAATTAATTTTAAATTTGTATTGTTTTGTATGTATTTTAAATAGATTGTCAGCCGCCCTGAGTCCTACAGGAGAAGGGCGGGATATAAATCCAAAAAATAAATAAATAAATAAATAAATAAAAATGCAGATGGACGGCTGAATCTCGTCCTGATGGGTTTGTTCTCCTATGTTGTGTCAATGGGTTTGTGAAGTGGTGGTTTTGTTTCCCCAATGTGCAGATCTGCACAGGGCTCACTGCATTGTACTGCATAGATCACGTTGGCTCAGTTTGGGTGTTTTGTCCTTGGGATGGACAAGCTTCTGCCTTAGTGCAGGGCTTTTCAACCTTTTCACCCATTGTACCATTTTTAGGATATGGCAACATCTGAGTACCACCAGTCGCCTAGCAAGGTGTCAAAAACTTGATGACCCCCCCAAAAAAGGAAAAAACTGATGAAGTTCAGGTAGTCCTTGACTTACAACAGTTCACTTAGTGACTGTTTGAAGTTACAATGGCACCGAAAAAAGTGCCCTCCAAGCCACAGCCGAGCAAGACACCTACCTGCCCACCTGGCGGCGCTCTTCCTCCTGTCTGAGGTTTTTGTTTTGTTTTGTTTTATAAATTTTTATTAATAAAACAAAATTAAAAACACATTGGACATAGATATGACGTCACTGGTTCCATACATCTTCCAACATTTTACAATAGTATTAGTACTCATATAGACATATAGTTCTTGAACTTTGCTCACTATTTATAATATACTATTAACACTTTTCCCTTATTTCTATATATTTATCTTTTAAATATACATTTGTCGATAATCTATATTTTATTCTAGCACTATACATTTATCTTGGCTACCCTCTTATTGTCTATCCAATCATAAAATTGTTCCCAGATTTTGTAGTACTTGGTTTCACTTTTGTCCTTGAGTTCCCATGTAAGTCTATCCATTTCAGCACAATTGAAAATTTTCAATAATATTTCCTCTTCGGTTGGAGTATCTTTCTCTTTCCATTTTTGAGTGAAGGCTATTCGTGCCGCTGTTACTATATGCAGTAGTAAATAATTTGTGTCTAATATTTTCTTTCTATAATTCCCAATAAGAAAAAATCCAGTTTGGCTTCTATATCTATTTGCAAAATTTCTTCCAACCACTTCTTTAATAAGTTCCAAAATTTTTGTGCTTTTGGGCATTGCCACCACATGTAGTAATTCCCAATGGTCTGTCTCTTCACACTTCCAACATAACTAGTTTTTCCCCTTGTTCATTCGTGCTAATCTTGTGGGAGGGAGGTGCCACCTATAAAACATCTTATAGAGGTTTTCCTTATAGGAGGTTGCTAGTGTAATTTTTAGGTTTTTTCCCCATAAACTGCCAAATATCCAAATCAATATTGTGCCCAAAATATTTACACCAAATTATCATCGTTTCTTTCACCTGTTCCTCAATCATATCTTGCTCTAATAACTATCGATATAATTTACTTATAGTCTTGCCTTCCCTGCTAAATAAGATTTTATCTAATTCTGAAGGTTTTCATTATTGTGAGCATTTCTGTTGAGGATTGGCAGCAGGAGTGGGGTGGGGGGGTGTTTGGTTTTTATTCCCCCCCCCCCCGTCTCCTGGGTGGTTGCAGCAGGTTTTGGTCCCTTCACATGACCCTGGGACAGTGTGACCGTCATAAATATGAATCAGTTGCCAAGCATCTGAATGTAAATCACGAGACCCTGGAGAGGCTGCAACATTCCAGCTGATCGGCTCTTCTTCTGGGCTCAGCAGAAGGGCCAGGATCAGCACTGAGCTCTAGTTGATCGGCGCTTCTTCTGGGCTCAGCAGAAGTGCCAGGATCAGCGCCGAATTCCAGCTGGAGCCTGGCGCTGATCCTGGCGCTTCCACTGAGCCCTGCAGCTCCAGCCATCTCTCGCTCAGGCTTGTGCGGTGCTGCCACTGGTTCAGCTCATTCCCCGCTACCACTTTTCTAGGATGGTCACGTACCACCTGCCAGGTGGTACCCTTGCCACTGGTTGAAAAGCCCTGCCTTAGTGTATCCTTGGGTTTGAAGTGTGCGTGTACGTTGTGTTGGCTGAAGATCCTCCAGAGCTTCCGTTCCCCACCATCCAGTCAGAGTCGAAGAAGCTTTTTGGGTGAGAAGCGAAACGTCTTCAAAGAAAAGCAAAGTCCAGTTGCCTCCTGGAAAAGCACCTTTGGGATTGCCAAGGAAGAAGCTGGAGCAGAGGGTCCAAAGGCGCTGAGGTCCAGGGCATCACCAGGACAGCTGGCCTGGACAGTACTTGGCTATCAAGCCTTCGTAGTAGGGCTTCAGCTGCTGTGGATCAGGCAGCTGTTCACACTTGGTGTAGAGGTCAAACTTGCTGCAAGAGAGGGACAGAGAAGTGGGGGATTATTTTCCGGCCCTCTGGGGTTCCCTGTTGTCCTGAACCGTGCTGATGTTGGCTCTCTTTGATAAGCCAGAAAGAAGCCGACATCTTGCTCCAGGGATCTCGGATACTTCTGAGGCCACCAGGGTGGAGAAGACTAGGACAGAGGGCGAAGCCTTTGCTAGGAAAAGGGCAGGTTTGGTCCCCTGCCACAGGCCAGGTGGGAGGCAAGGAGGCTGCAGCAGGCAAACAAATTAACAAACATTAAACCAGAGAGAGACCATTATTGCAAACGAATGTTAAAAGTCATCCCGTGAGCAAACAAGCTTCTGTGCGTCTGCAATCTTGCTGTGGAGATACCTTCTTGAAGATGCAAGACAGAGGTTGGGAATTGCAATGCCTCCTCCACTCTGGTTTAACCGAATAACAGAGTGGGAAGGGGCCTTGGAGGTCTTCTAGTCCACCCCAAGCTGAAGCGGGAGATCCTATGCCATTCCAGACAAATGGCTATCCAATCTCTTCTTAAGAACCTCCAGTGATGGAGCAGCCACAACTTCTGTCCCATTGATTAATTGTTCTCACCGTCAGGGAATTTCTGCTTAGTTCTAGGTTGGAGAAGCAACGGATGGAAACACATCAAGGAGAGAAGCAACCTAGAACTAAGGAGAAAGTTCCTGACAGTGAGGACAACCAACCAGTGAAACAGCTTGCCACCAGAAGTTGGTGCTTTATCACTGGAGGCTTTTAAGAAGAGACTGAACAACCATTTGTCTGAAATGATAGAGGGTCTCCTGCTCAAGGAGAGGGTTGGGCTAGAAGACCTTCAAGATCCCTTCCAACTCTGTTCTTCCATGTTCTATGGTTCCCTCCATGGTGAGTTTCCACCCGTTGCTTCTTGTCCTGCCTTCTGGCGCTTTGGAGAATAGCTTGACTCCCTCTTCTTTGGGGCAGCCCCTGAGATACTGGAACACTGCTATCACATCCCCCCTCATCCTTCTCTTCATTAAACTAGACATACCCAATTCCAGCAACCGTTCTTTATATGTTTTTGCCTCCAGTCCCCTGATCATCTTTGTTGCTCTTCTCTGCACTCTTTCTAGAGTCTCACCATCTTTTTTACTTCGTGGTGACCAAAACTGGATGCAGCATTCCAAGTGTGGCCTTACCAAGGCCTTGTAAAGCAGTACTAACACGTCTAGCCTTGTGTCTAGGTATCCTCCTCCCCACCCCAGCTCTGGTCTTCCCTTCCCCTCCGCCATGGCTTGGAGCTCCTTACTTGAACTCTTGTACCCAGGGAAGCATCTGGAGGTCCTTGGTGCTGCAGAGGTGCATGTAATCCCCTCCGGTGTGCCAGGGGTAGAAGGAGTGGAAGCGCACCATGTAGAAGGCCTGCAGGCACAAAGAGATGGGAGGGGAGGGACATTTGCTAGGACCGCTGCAGCAGCTGCCCCCACCTGGACCCATCGCCAAGGATGGGTTCCGAGCACCTGCAATGCGGTTGTGTGCCACGATGGGCGGACAGGCGCCCATCAGAACGTTGAATCTGGGCAGTGAATACCTTTTGGGGCGTCTGTCATGACTTTGAATCGTCACTGAGCAATTGGTCATAAGTTGAGGACTCCCTGTAACTCAAGGGCGATCGTGTGCCCCGGGTGTGTGTGGAGTGGGGGTAGGCATCAGTCAGAACTTTGAATCTGGGACGTATGTACTTTTTGGGTGGCCTGTCGTAACTTTGAATGGTCTTAACTAGAGGGCTACCTGTAATTCACGAGCGATTGTGTGCCCCTAGGTGTGTGTGTGTGGGGGGGAGGCATTTGTCAGAACTTTGAATCTGGGTCATATGTACCTTTTGAGTGGTCTGTCGTAACTTTGAATGGCCTCTAAGAGAATGGTTATAAGTAGAGGACTACTTGCAATTCAAGGGCAATCGTATGCCCGTGTGTGTGTGTGTGTGTGTGTCAGGGGGCAGGCATTTATCAGAACTTTGAATCTGGGTCATACAGTAACTGCTCTGTCATAACTACTCACTAAGCAACTGTTGTAAATTGAGGACTAGCACCCTTGGCTAGAAGGTAGGTTGAAAAGGAGCCCATTCCTGCTGGATTGGAAGAGCTGGAAGCCACTGAACCACAGAAAACCAGCTTCTCTTTGGAGAAGAGGACATGTCTGGAGCTTCCTTTGGCATTATGGGTGCCACCTCAACAGCTGAACCAAGAATTGGTGGCTGGGCCACGTCTTGCTGTCCCTTGGTGCTGGACCTGTCCCTCACCTTGGCAACTCCTCGTCTCCTGACTTCCAGAGTCCTGGATTTTGATCTTCATGGGGGATAGTTTAGTTCAGGGGTAGGCAACCTTGGCTCTTTTATGACTCGTGGACTTCAACTCCCAGAATTCCTGAGCCAGTCATAAAAGAGCCAAGGTTGCCTACCCCTGGTTTAGTTGGACTCCTCAAAGCAGGGACCTCAAGTCCCATCTTGGATATTTGTGGCATTTTACGACACTCCCCCCTTTGAAGACGGTGGAATTCCTGTCTGCTCTTGCTCTAAGATCTGAGATCTTGGCCTTCAGATACCCCAAAGGTGCTTTTCCAAAAGGCAACTGGACTTCCTGGGAGTTATTTTTTTTTTCTTTCTAAACGTTTCCCGTCTCATCCAAGAAGCTTCTGAACAACTGAAGTTCTTCTAGACACCGAGGGAGCCAACTATTAATGGACTTTTGGTGGGAGAAGGTGGGTGAAGACCATGTGTTCTCCAAAAACTGGTTCCTGATCCAGTTGGTGTGATTATCTGCCACTAGAACTGGAAGTTTGGGAGGGTGACATGTTACCAAGAGAAGAGATTTGAAGAAACTTCATGGGTGAAAACGTTCTCAAGGAAAAAAACCAAGAAAGTCCCATTGTCTTTAAGCATCTTTGGGACAACTTGGATGGTTGAGAAACTCCATAGACATTTATTTATTTTATTTATTTATTTTATTCAATTTTTATCCCGCCCTTCTCCTTACCGGACTCAGGGCGGCTGACAGCCTTATAAAACAGATACTACAATAAATACTAATTTAAAACCAAATTAAAAAGAAATATTCACTATGGCCTATGTAATTAAAATTTCACTTAAAACCCCACTAAAAATTCCCTAGGCCAATCCCGCTTGTTGGAAGAGCCATGTCTTTAGGGCGCGGCGGAAGGAGGGGAGATCCGGGATCACCCGGATCTCTGGGGGTAGTTCGTTCCAGAGGGTGGGGGCTCCCACCGAGAAGGCCCTCCCCCTGGAGGTCGCCAGCCGGCA
>NW_015389158.1:248792-269127 GCF_001527695.2 Protobothrops mucrosquamatus | reverse complement strand
TCCATCAGAGAAGAGAAACTGGGGGGGTTTGTCCCCCCACATCCACCCCAAGGAGAACAAGGAAGTAGCTTGCTCTTCTCACTCTCTTACCTCCTCTGGAAGGGCAAATTTATTTTTTCTCATCACTTGGTACATGTACTCTGGAGCAGGTAGAGAGAAAAAAAGAAATGGTGGAGAGTTAGTTGCAAAATTTCAAATTGTATCCAGCCCAGACAATGTGACCTCTGGGTAAGTCGGACTTCAACTCCCAGAATTCCTCTGATTTTGTGGCATGAGGAGACTTCAACTCCCAGAATTCTAGGAGTTCTAGGAGTTGAAGTCCACGAGTCATAAAAGAGCCAAGGTTGCCTACCCCTGGTTTAGTTGGACTCCTCAAAGCAGGGACCTCAAGTCCCATCTTGGATATTTGTGGCATTTTACAGCACTGTCCCCTTTGAAGAAGGTGGAATTCCCGTCTCCTCTTGCTCTAAGATCTGAGATCTTGGCCTTCAGATACCCCAAAGGTGCTTTTCCAAAAGGCAACTGGACTTCCTGGGAGTTATTTTTTTTTCTTTCTAAACGTTTCCCGTCTCATCCAAGAAGCTTCTGAACAACTGAAGTTCTTCTAGACACTGAGGGAGCCAACTATTGATGGACTTTGGACTGGAGAAGGTGGGTGAAGACCATGTGTTCTCCAAACGCTGGTTCCTGATCCAGAGCATCCAATTAGAGAAGGCAGAAGTTACAATCTTACTTCAATTGCTTCCTTCACTGCTCATTCATCCTTCTACTACTTTGTAGCCTATACAGAATAACCAAGTTGGAAGGGTCCTTGGAGGTCTTCTAGTCCAGCCCCCTGCTCAAGCAGGAGACCCTATACCATCTCAGATAAATGGTTGTCTAGTTTCTTTCTGAATATCTCCAGTGATGGAACACCCACAACTTTGGGACCACCGAAGTTGGATGATTGAGAATCTCCATAGACAAACAAGGATTTATTTTCGCTTTCACTTAGGGGTTGTGTGTGTGTGTGTGTGTGTGTGTGTGTGTGTGTGTGTGTGTTTTGAGAAGTGCGGTGGAGAGCACTTACCATCATGACCCCAGGACATCAGGACATTTTCCAAGCCACAGTGGGGTTGGTAAATCCCATACTTGGTCCTGAGGAGGTAAAAAAGGAGAACATCTGATCTCAAATTCTCTGGTCTGGAAGTTTTAGCAAGAGAGAAGAATTGAGAAGAAACAGTGTTTCCATTGGCATTTTGAAGAAGGTGACAAGAATCTGGAGGACCACCTGCAAGTGGCACATCAGGCATTGGTCAAGCCTTAGATAAATGCCAACGGTTGCCATCCTTCCTTCATGCCTCTGGTTTCAGAGCAAATGTGATGGAACCAGATTACAGGTCCCTCAGCAAGTAAGTTCTTCTTATCTGCTGAGCAACACTAAAATCATCAGCCACGCTACTATTCACCACGCTCATGAGTTCATGGAAGCCTGGCACTCCACAAGCAATTCCATCAACAGACACATCGACCTACAACCAGCCTACTAACCCCTCAGAATCCAAATCAACAGCACAGCCAGCCAGAGACAGCACTGACTCTCAACCATCCCGCGCAATCCCCCACTACCAGCAGTTCACCTCCCAATGACCCTGACCTGATGTAACCTCCCCATCACTAGACCCATCACCAGCCTCTCACTGATGACTCCCACCTGACCCATCACAAGACCCTCACTTGACGCACCCATGCCTGAGGCCCTTATAAACAGAAGAACACTGACACCGACATTCCCCAAACTCTGCTGAAGATGTTACCTAGCCTGGTAATGAAATGTTCAGAAACCAACCCACAAGTTCGGAGAACAAAGCTTCACCCTCATCCTACACCCGAGCTACAGATATTCACCTCTATTGCAAATAAGTTCTTCTATCAGAGATGGAGAGGCAACAGTGGAAGGACGACTAGGGAGACAAGGATCCAGACTGCTGCTGATCATAGCTCCACATACCCTACCTTGTAGCTCTCTACATCCATCCAAGGGTGGTCTCCTCTGCCACAAAGCAAGACCAAGCAAGAGCTTACGTGTACGCAGGATTCCTTGTGTCCGGGTTGTCATGGAACGTGGTGTCCTTGAAAACGATCGAGTCCTGCAGCTTGCAACCCACTGGGAAGGTGTCTCCCACCACAGCCCACTGTAGGAACAACCAAGAAAAACACCCCATAACACCTCAGTTCCTCTTTATTTGATAGTGTCACTCTTTGGACCAAACCCTTTCTTCTGCCCTCGGCGTTGGCAAGCGTACAATTAAACACGCCATTCCGTTTAGCGCAGAGGTCTCCAAACTTGGCAACTTTAAGACTTGTGGACTTCAACTCCCAGAATTCCTCAGCCAGTTAATTCTGGGAGTTGAAGTCCACAAGTCTTAAAGTTGCCAAGTTTGGAGATTTCTTGATTTAGTGATTCCTTGATGTGTATTGATTAGAGATGCTAGGACTTTAGGTTCTTCACCCATCCATGAGCATAACTCTCATTTTTCTGCCCCTAAAAGTAAACACTGGGTATTAAGGGGCAGAGCTTGGGAATGTTGGCCCCTTCCATGCCCCTCTTCATCTCACCTGTGGTTCACCAGCCAGAGCTAAAATCTTCCCCAAGTCATGGAGCAGTCCAACCAGGTGGAACCAATCTAAGATGGGACCAGAGAGAGCGAAAATCTGTTTTTGTCCCTTGTGTCGGGTCCGTCTGACCTCAATTGGGCCATCAGCTTAGATCCAGTGCCTCATGGAACCTTTGATGCCAGGATCAGAGCAGGACCCAGGAACATCTGGAGGGTGAGGAGGAAGGGGCTCGCATGCAGAAAGGTCCAGCTGAGCCTTCTCCTCTCCTGGTGACCACAATGAGTGCTGATGGCTCCCTGGAGAACATCCTGCTCTGCTTGAGGTCTCCATGTGTTGAAGACACACTGGGATGGTCCCAGAGCACCTTCTCCCATGACAGAATGGGGAATTATGGATGGTGGACTCCATCATCTCTAGGAGTTGGAAACTAGACATGACCAGACACCCAAATAACCTGATCCTTCTAATTTCTGCAGGGACATCAAACAGCCTCTTAGAATTGCCATTTTCTGCATCCAGCTGGAAGTGGTGGTGGGGGCCCCTCTTGTCCTCCTAGGGACTCCAGGTCTAATCAAGGGGTTCACCTTTCTCAGGATGCTTCTCCCGAATGCCCTCTGCTGTCTGGTAGGCGTGGAAGGAGTTGGGAAAATCCACATCGGGGTCCGATTCGTCCACCACATTGTCCAGCAGCTCCAAGGCCTCCATGAGGGTCATCTGACGGAGGTTGCAGCCACCGTATTGCTCGTTCTAAAGATGAGGGAACTATGAGGAGACACTATTATGGACTAGAGCAGAGGCCCCCAACCTTTGGGGCACCAGGGACCGGTTCCGTGGAGGGAGGTTTTTCCCACAGACCGGAGAGTGCATGGGTTTGTGTGCTGCCTACATCCCGCGGATGGGGCTTTGCTTGTTTGTGCGGACCAGTTGCTGGCATGCGGCAGCCCAGTTCCGGTCCATGGACCAGGGGTTGGGGACCCCTGGGCTACAGGTATGATGCCCTCTTCAAACTTGAGGGAACTAGGTCCACACCTCAGCCATTTCTTTGGCTGAGACATTCGTTAAGTGGATTTGGCCACATTTTATGACCTTTCTTGATACAGTGGTTGAGTAGGTAACATGGATAATGTGAATCACTGCAGCTGTTACGTTGCTAACATGGTCACTAAGCGAATCCAGCTTCCCCCATTGACTTTGCAAGTCAGGAGGTCACTAAAGGGGATCACGTGACCCGGGATGCTTCAACCGTCATAAATAGGAGCCAGTTGCCAAGTGTCTGAATTTTGATCACGTGACCTTGATCACGTGACCATCTCTCTCTGTTTTTTTTTTTTGAGGGGGGACAGACTTTGATGGGTCTCTTGCTGGCAATCCTTGGGATATCCATACAGCCCCCCAAAACTGGAGAGGGGCCTGGCTTGTTGCTGATATCACCTGGATGTTGTTGAGCCGTGCTTGGTGCCCAAGAGACCCTCCCTAGAGGAGGGTCTGCCTGGGTCAACCCACCTTCTTCTGCACAAATTCCACCGTCTGGTTGGTGTGCATAAGCAGGTATGTGTGATGCACGCGGTCAATCAGTGCCCCGTCCTGAAATGACAGTTTGGAAATACTGCCGTGAGTGACAATGATTAATCCATGGCAGCGTTTTTCAAACTTGGCCACTTTTAAGATGGGTGGACTTCAATTCCCAGACTAGGTGTTGACCAAGTCAAGTCCAAAAGCGCTAGAGAATTCCTGGAAGCCTCAGGCTCTCAGACAAATCGGCCATCAACAGGCGCACAGAGATAAACAACAGCTACTGTACAACCCATTCAAAAGAGGCGATCGCAAAGCTAAATGACCGCAACACCTCCTGACTGGCAATCCACACCCAGATAATCAGAGATTAAACAGTGGTAAACAATAACCCAATCAGGGAATTACCAGCTCAGTAAATAACAGGGATCATCACAAAGATTTCTACCAATATTGACAGGGCAAGCCATTTGTGCATATTAAGAGAGCAAACTCCACTGCCTTCTAGCATTGATGATGAGACCTAGTTGGGTCATGAAATGTCTGCGAGAAAACCACCAAACTCAGAGAGCACCAAGGACCCTGCAGTTCTCCTCCTCCTCCTCCTCCTCCTCCTCCTCCTCCTCCTCCTCCTCCTCCTCCTCCTCCTCCTCCTCCTCCTCCTCCTCCTCCTCCTCCTTCTCTTCTCTCCTCCTCCTCCTTCTCTCCTCCTCCTCCTCCTCTTCCTCCTCCTCCTCCTTCTCCTCTTCCTCCTTCTCCTTCTCCTCCTCCTTCTCCTTCTCCCCCTTCTCCTCCTCCTCCTCCTCCTCCAACCAAGCTCAAACACCACCAAGGACCCCATCTCACTAGCTGTAAGATGAAATAGACAAGAACATTTTTTTAACTTAGGTGCTGTGGCCTTCTCACTTGTTCTAACTAAGTGGGGATCCTGTTGCATATCTCTCTCCAGCCTCCGTTGCCTCTGCCCCAACTCCTGGTGGTCCCTCCCAGGACAGAAATTAGACACTTTTGCACTATTGCCTCTAACTTATGAAGTGGTTTTGAAATATATTCATATTTTTAATCCCAATCTCCTGCCCAGCAGGAATGGCTTTCCTGGAAAACTGGTGCATTTTCCCACCTTGATCCTCTGGAACGGTGGGACAAAATAGAGGCATCGTTCCTCCGATGTTGAATTTCACTGACCTTGAAATTCCTGAAGTTTTCTTTGGAGTTTGGGTTCTCCGGATGATTGTCAGCCTGCGGAGTCTCTGAAGAATGACATGCCTGAGGAAAGAGGGTCCAGGAAAGGTTAACTGGTTCAGCACATCCTTGTTTTGCTATATAATATAGTATCAATCAATATCAATCTGAACAGAGCTGGAAGGGACCTTGGAGGTCTTCTAGTCCAGCCCCCTGCTCAAGCAGGAGACTCTACACCATTTCAGGTAAGTGGTCTGTTCAGTCTCTTCTTAAAAACCTCCAGTGATGGAGCACCCAGAATTTCTGGAGGCAAGCTGTTCCACTGGTTAATTGTCCATACTGTCAGGACATTTCTCTCTAGTTCTAGGTTGCTTCTCTTCCTGATTAGATTCCCTCCGTTGCTTCTTGTCCTGCTTTAGGTACTTTGGAGAACAGGTTGACCCCCCCTTTTCTTTGTGGCAGCCCCTCAAATATTGTAGGACTTCTATCACGTCATCCCTAGTTCTTCTTTTCTCTAGACTAGCCATACCCAAATCCTGCAGCCATTCTTCTTCATATATTTTAGCCCCCAGGCCTTTACTCATCCTAGTTGCTCTTCTCTGCACTTTTTCCAAAGTCTCAACATCTTTTTTTTGTAATGTAGTGACCAAAACTGGATGCTTTATTCCAGGTGTGGCCTTACTAAGGCACTAATATTTCACCTGATTTTGATTCTATACCGAGGATTGTATTAGATATTTTGGCGGCGGCTGCACACTGCTGGCTCATGTTTAAGTGACTGTCCACCAGGACTCCAGGGTCCCTCTCCCAGTTACTGTTTTTGAGGACATGATACAAGATACAGAACAACATTTGAGAACAAGATACAGGGGATAGGTTGGGATGGAGACAGTTTGCCAGCCACACTGGGCAGAAAAGTTTTTACATGGCACTTGAGACTGGCACACACACCCTGCTAGAGAGAAGTTCCTTGAAAAGGGGTCCACATGAGTCCGAAAGCTCGGAAGACTTAACCTCTGGTCCCGGTGACTGACCCAGATTGAATCCTGCAACTTTAGACTGGACACAAATCTGAGCTCTGGTGATGTTTTATGTTTCTCACTGTGCTGTCCTGTATCCTTCAGACCAAAGAGATCAGCAGACCGTCTAAATGTTTAAAATTTGGGTCCTGCACATCTTAACTCTCATGCCAATAAATGTTGAAGGGAATGTCGGGATGTGTGGCCATTTCACTTTGCCTAGAATAGGGGGTCTCCAAATCTGGCAATTTTTAAGACGTGTGGACTTCAACTCCCAGAATTCCTCTGCCAGCCATGGCTGTTTGGCTGTTTGGATAGAACAGACCAGTTTTTGAAGCCCATCGGACTATTTTCTGCTTCTTACCACTTGAATAAAATGCTTAAACTGGTTGCAAATTCAACCCATCTTCTGGGATGGCACAATAGGGTAAATTGTAAGCAAACACCTTTGATTCGCACAACACTCAATGTCATCAAAAACCTAAGCCCCAATAAAACTAAACAGGTTGAATCAACAGAAGGATAACATTAAGATCTGGTGAAGTGATTGCCACTTAAATCTGAGCCAGCCGTGTGCTGCAGCTTCCAAAAAAGCCAACACAGTGTTAGGCTGCATTAACAGAGGGATAGAATCAAGATCACGTGAAGTGTTAATACCACTTTACAATGCCTTGGTAAGGCCACACTTGGAACGCTGCCACGAAGTAAAAAAAAACATTGAGACTCTAGAAAGAGTACAGAGAAGAGCAACAAAGATGATCAGGGGACTGGAGGCTAAAACGTATAAGGAACAGTTGCAGGAATTGGGGATGTCTAGTTTAATGAAGAGAAGGACGAGGAGGGACATGATAGCAGTCTTCCAACATCTCAGGGGCTGCCCCAAAGAAGAGGGAGTCAAGCTATTCTCCAAAGCACCTGAAGGCAGGACAAGAAGCAACGGGTGGAAACTAATCAAGGAGAGAAGCAACCTGGAACTAAGGAGAAACTTCCTGACAGTGAGAACAATTAACCGGTGGAACAACCTGCCTCCAGAAGTTGCAAATGCTCCAACACTGGAAGTTTTTAAGAAGAGACTGGACAGCCATTTGTCTGAAATGGTATAGGGTTTCTTGCCTGAGCAGGGGGTTGGACTAGAAGACCTCCAAGACCCCTTCCAACTCTGTCATTCTACCTTCTGTAAGTTTAGCAAGCGGTGTGGTCCAGCATGTTGTATGAATGCAACCTCTTATTACCCAAGCAGGATCCTTCCTTTCCTCTTACTGTGACTTCTCCTTCACCAGAGACATTGCTCGGCTGGGATTGAGTGTGTGTGTGTATGTGTGTGTGTCACTTACCGGGCCAACCACCTTCATCCTTGCAGTTGGGGGAGAGGAGAGGCAGAGAAAGGCAGCAGTCTTAGGACTATCTGTCTGCCTGGCTGCTTCTCCAGGGTTTATAACGCTTGGTTTTATGCAAGAGAAGCCGGTCTTAACGGGACAATAAGTCATCCGTTAACCCGCCGGGGCCAAACTCCTCTCCAGTGTGGGCACCTGAGCAAACCATTAATGTCTGACTTTTACTAGAAGGAGAAGTGCTCCCCTGGCATCCTGGGGGGTGGGGGGCAGGCAGGGGGCAATCTCCTTTGCCCTTGGAATTTGAAGTTGCCCCCAAGCCAAGCAGAGGTTGAGATTCGGTCACTGCCTTCACCAGAGCAAGGGGCAGCCACCGGAGCGTGGCCAGGCCTCCACCCATGGGGCCGGGGCCAGGAGATGTTATTGACTTCCTCACGTGGGTCAAGGAGGGCTGGGTTGGAGGGAGGGAAAACAGGACAAAAACATCAGGCCACCCAGGATTCTTCCAGGAAGACCAGGTTCACGTAGGGCGTTATGGCGAAGAAGGGTTGGACAATTGGTGGGACCTTCATGGTGGTTGAGAACTGGGCCACGGGATGAAGTCAGGATTTGACTCATGGGCAGGCAGCAAGGTTGTTTTGCTCGTTTGTAGGAACCCAGATGAAGGCCCTCATCTTGGCCCAGTCCAGGGGTAGGCAACCTTGGCTCTTTTATGACTGGTGGACTTCAACTCCCAGAATTCCTGAGCCAGCATGGCTTAGCTTGGAAACCTCTCGCTTTCCCGTCAGCATGGCTGGCTCAGGAATTCTGGGAGTTGAAGTCCACGGGTCATAAAAGAGCCAAGGTTGCCTAACCCTGCCCCAGCCAGCCAGGAATTCTGGGAGTTGAAGTCCACAAGTCATAAAAGAGCCAAGGTTGCCTACTCCTGGCCTAGAGGCTTCTGTTATTCCTCAGCCTACTTTACATCCCTGGAGTTGCAGAAGGACTCCCATTCTTTGGTGAGCAGGACTGATCCTGCTTAACTTCCTTGCTCAACAGAGTAACAGAGTTGGAAGAGACCTTGGAGGTCATCTAGTCCAACCCCCTGCTCAGGCAGGAAACCCTACACCATTTCGGACAAATGGCTGTCCAGTCTCTTCTTAAAAACTTCCAGTGTTGGAGCATTCATCACTTCTGGAGGCAGGTTGTTCCACTGGTTAATTGTCCTCACTGTTAGGAAATTCCTCCTTAATTCCAGGTTGTTTCTCTCCTTGATTAGTTTCCATCCGTGGTTTCTTGTCCTTCCCTCTGGTGCTTTGGAGAATAGCTTGACTCCCTCTTCTTTGGGGCAGCCCCTCAAATATTGGAAGATGCTGTCAGAATAAGTTTAGTTTATTAGTTTCCATCCTTTGCTTCTTGTCCTGCCTTCAGGGGAAAAGCCCTGTAACACCTGTTCCCATTTAGATCTTGATAGGGAAGGCTGATCACAAACACTATAGGCCTTGGCTTGTGCGCTGATATGGGCTTTGGGGTTTCTGCTAGAAAGGACCCACCATCAGCAGCATCTGTTATGACCTCTAGAGTCCTAAAATGGTAGCCGTCTACTGAACAATGGTGTCACAACGTATCTATCTTGTTGTTGAGGACACTAAATAAAACTCACTTTGTTGTGCTTCCTGTTGATGTTTTTGTCAAACGCAGAAGGTGGCTGTTCCAACGCAGAAAGTTCAGAGTTCAGATTATGAAACTGGATGCAATTTGTTCCAGACTTGACTTTTCTGGATTAGAAGTTTTTCCTCGCTTTGCTTCCTGACTCTGCAATGTACTTTCTGAAAGAAGGACTTGTATTTCCTTGCCTTCTCCTGTGCCAGCCAGGACCTTTGGAGATGAAAAAAATGCCACAATATTTTGACAAACATCTGGATTTTCTCCAACAGGCCTCCAGCCAGTAGAAGTGAAGGATGCGATGATGCGAAAGACAACAGCTCTGCTGGCTGTGGAAGCAGACCTTTAATTTTAATTCCCACTTTAGTATTAAGGAGAGGTTGAACTTAGCAGGACCAAGCATCTCCAGATTGTAAGATCCAATGTTAGACCATCTAAGTCAGTTTTTCAAACTTGGTAACTTTGAGATGTGTGGATTTCAACTCCCAGGTATTGCTCCAATGGGGAATGTTGGTTGTTGAGGTCCACACGTCTTGAAGTTGTCAAATCTGAAAAACACTGATCTAGAAAATCCTCAGGTTTCCTGGCTTCATCTTTGCAGATTCGGGCTATTTGCTTGTATTCTACTTTATGTGTTCCTCTTTCCACTTTTTATATGTGTCATTTTTGTCTTTCAGAGTTCTTTATGAAGTCATGCTGGGTTTTTTTGGATTTCCTGCCTTTCTTTTTCAGTGGTACTATGCTAATGTAGGCTTTTATAATATCATTTTTCAGAGTTTCCTACCCTTCTTGTGTTCATGTTCAACAGAAGCTGGATGTTCACATCATCATCATCTTCTTCTTCTTCTTCTTCTTCTTCTTCTTCTTCTTCTTCTTCTTCTTCTTCTTCTTCTTCTTCTTCTTCTTCTTCTTCTTCTTCTTCTTCTTCTTCTTCTTCTTCTTCTTCTTCTTCTTCTTCTTCTTCTTCTTCTTCTTCTCTCCTCCTCCTCCTCCTCCTCCTCTTCCTCCTTCCCTCCCTTCATCCTTTTCCTCCTCCTCCTCCTTGCTGGGGAATTCTGTGAGTTCAATTCCACACTCATTTAACCAAGTCAATTAAAAACCTGGCATATTAGATGAATTTTAACCTCTCTTGAGCTTCAATCTGTTTGTTTATTTAATATGGGTTTAGCATATTATGAGCATGGCCGCCTCCCAGCTCGATTTTGCTGCAGAGGCAAAAACACCCGGAATGAAACACTCTGCAGCTTTTTAACCAGTAACCTGCGTTTCCCGTTTTCAGGACTCAGCTATGGCTAAAGTCCAACTGTCTGGGCAAAGGGACAAAGTTAAAGAGAATTTGGGCCTGGATTAGTTCTGGCCAGGAAGGCCGGCCGGAACGGGTCTCCCTGCCTCAGGGGACCCTGTGTTTTTTTACTTCTCTGAGGCTGTTGTGACCCTCCCCAGCCCCCCCCGGTTGAATTTCTCTCCATTCCAAGCTTCCTTTTCCCTGATTTTTAATGTTAAGTGTTGGGAAAAAAACCACACCTTTATTTAAAACGCTTAATATTAAAAATTAGAGAAAAGGAAGCTTGAAGTGGAGAGACATCTCCATTCTGGGGAGACTTCATCTCCCAGAATTCCCCAGGCAGAAAGGCAAGACGGGGGGAATTCTGGGAGTTGAAGTCCACCCAGCTTAAAGTGGAGAACTACAGCTTGAGGGGGGATCCCCATCCGAAGACTGAGAAGGGTCTGGGTTTCAGAGGAAAGCCCCCCCCCACACCTGAGTCCAGCTGTTTGAGGTCATTGGCTGCATCCTTCCCCCTCCTGTGCACACCTGGGGGTGGGAAAGCGATGATGGACTACGACTCCCATCTTGGCCGGGCATGTGGGAGTTGTAGTCCCAGGCATCTGTCTGGCATTGCCATGCGAAAGGTTGGCCCTGGGAGAGGGAATGCTTGGTTTGTTGATAGAGGGTTGAGTGATGCATCTTTGTGTATATTTTTTGTGTGAGTCTAATAGTTCATGCACATATGATTCTCTCTTTATTTCTCTTTCTTCTTCTTTCCTTCCTTTTTTCTTCTTTTCCTTCCTTCCTTCTCTTCTTCCCCTTCCTTCCTACCTCTCTTTCTTTCTTTCTTTCCTTATTTTTCTTTCTTTTTCTTCCTTATCTTTCTCCCTTCCTTCCTTCCTTCCTATGTCTCTCCCCTTCTTTTTTTCTTTTTCTTTCTCTCTTTCCTTGTTTCTTTCTTTTGCTTCCTTTATCTCTCTTCCTTCCTCCTTCCCTCCCTATGTCTTTCTTTCTTTTTCTTTCTTTCTTTCTCTCTCTCTTTCCTTATTTTTCTTTCTTTTCCTTCCTTCCTTCCTTCCTTCCTTCCTTCCTTCCTTCCTTCCTTCCTTCCTTCCTTCTTATACAAATATTTTCATTTATTAAATTTATATGCCTCCCATCTCACTCTACAAGGTAACTCCGTTGCAAATTAGGTTGAATTAATTATTAAATACATTTTTAAAGGATTTTTAAAGAGCTTTTCTGCCTCCCGCCGCTTCCTTAATCGCATTTCATTCATCGGATGCCTGAGGCGAGACCTCGATAGATTAGCATAAATTACCATATGCAAATCGTGCCCTCGCCCTCTACTGGACGGGGACGGTTTAACTTTTTTCTGCCCCCACCGCCGCCAACTCCGATTGGTCCATCCTTCCAGGCGGCGCGGCCGCCGATTGGTGCCCAGCGGCACGAGCGCCCTTTTCCCCATTGGCTTCCTTTGATTTGTTTTGGTGCGGGCAGGGAGGCGCCCCAGCCGCGTTTGCTGATTGGTGGGAAAAGAGGCGTGACGTGAGACGCCCTTCTCAGCGAAACCACAGCAACAGCCCAAGCCGCGCCGTGCGATTGGACGGGGAATCTGTCTGTCTCGACCACTGCCCATTTCTATTGGTCCAGGGCGGAGAGAAAGAGGCGGGGACTGGAGGTGAGGCAGCCGGAAATGCCGAGAGGGCAGTGACCGGGAGACTTCCGGTGCTGATGTGGCCGGAACCCGGCGGCGCGGCGGAGCGGTGAGTCTCTCCCGGGGTCGCCTCGAGCTTTCCCCAAAGGCCCCTCAGGCCGCGGCTCTGCAGGCGGGGCTGCACCGGTTGGACTCCGGCCTGCAGGGCGCAGCCGCCCCGCCTCTCCCCCCGTCCCCCCCTCGTCCCCCGCCTGGGGGCTGCGGGAGAGCTCGCTGCAGGCCGAGACCCAACCGGTGCAGCCTCTTCCTCCCTGCCTGCCTGCCTGCCTGCAGGCGGATGAGGAGCCCTAAAAGGTCAGGCGGGGGGAGGGGGAGGGGGAAGAGCCCAGGCGGGGACCGGCTTGCGGATCTCGGGGGGACCCCTTGAGATGCACCTCCTTCTGCCCAGGCAGCAGCTTAGAGGACGCCCACCGCCGCCTCCTCGCCCGGATGAGGGTGGCTAGTTTGGTGGCGAAAGGTCTGCAAGAAAACAAAGAAGCTCAGAGAGAGACAGGGACCCCACAGTCCTCCTCTTCCTCCTCCTCTTCCTCATCCCCTCTTCCTCCTCTCCCCCTCTTCCTCCCCTCCCCCCTTTCCTCCTCCCCCCTCTTCTCCCCCTTTTCCTCCCCCTTTCCCTCCTCTTCTCCCCTCTTCCTCTTCTCCCCGTTTCCTCCTCTCTCACTTTTCCTCCTCCTCCTCCTCCTCTTTCTCCTCTTCCTCCCCCTCCCTTCATCTTCCCACTCCTCCCCTCCCCCTCTTCCTCCCTGCAAACCCACACCAGGGACTCCTCATACATGCATGCATACATGTTTGTGTGTATATGTATATATGCATGTATGTGTGCATGTATATATGTTTGTATATACCAGTTTGTATATACCAGTATGTTTGTATATACCAGTATGTATATATGCTGATGTGCCCTCTTGCACATCTGTTCCTTTAGAGCAGGGGTTCTCAACCTTGGCAACTTTAAGACTTGTGGACTTCAATTCCCAGAATTCCTCAGCCAGCAAAGCTGGCTGAGGAATTCTGGGAGTTGAAGTCCACAAGTCTTAAAGTTGCCAAGGTTGAGAACCCCTGCTTTAGGGTCATACTCAAACTGGGACTAGGTCATTACCTTGAGGGCCAGAATGCTTTCTATAAACTGATAGAAAAGGAAGGTACGATGAGTCATCAATAGGTGGCTAAACAGTGTATAATATTCATAGGCCATTTATCCATCATTTGAATGAGGTGACAGTGCAAGAAGCTGGCTTGAATCCTGGCTCAAGCAGCGACCTAAAAGCCGAGTCTGCCAGGAGATTAAATGGCTGAGGTCTGGTCAGGACTCGCGCGTTGCTTGGGACTTCCTCTCTTTCCACCAGGATGTACTGGGCCTCTCCAGGATTTGGGTGGTTTAACCACGTTAGAACGTCGCTTCCTGTTTATTTAGCCTTGGCAATGAACGAATGGGATTCGGGGAGTGCCTTGTGGGTGCTCTCACAAAATGACTGCCTAGGGTTTGTGCATTCGTTGCACGGCTTCCCAAACTGCTGGCTAAACACTAATTTGCCAGAATGTTTCCGGGACCTCGTTTTTTTTTCATGGGCATATTTCGCCCAGAGTCACTGGGTTGAGTTGGGTGGCTGTGGAAACTGAAATGGAATCAATTATCCAAATAAGCATTGGGCTGCAGGCCCTCCTTGTTTTCTAGGGATGTGCCCAGGACATCTTTCACTCTGGGACGTAAACACAGAGCTGGGGTTTGCTGTGCTGCATGTCTGCTTTTTCTTTGGGTTAAATTGTGATTTTTTTGTTGCAGAAAAACTAAGCCGAGTGTCCTCCAAGGAAGAAACTGACATGCAGCTTGGCAGCCTGTTGGGGATCCAGGCTGCGGGCAAGCCGTGACTCCTTCCTTCCCTGCTCCTTTTATGCTCCAGCTGACCTCCTTGTTCTCCCTCTGTGCCGCTGGTTGCCTGGAGGGTGAAGATGCTCAGCCGTCTGTCGGGGCTGGCCAACACTGTCCTCCATGAGCTCTCTGGGGATGGAGAGGATGCCGCGACGGCACCGTCGCCTTCGGTAAGTCACTTGTTCTCTCCCAGACCAGTTTTGAAGGATAGGCCAGAGAAAGTTGTCTAATCCAATCTCTTCTTAAAGGGATGGAGCACCCACAACTTCCATCAGAATAGAGCTGGAAAGGACCTTGGAGATCTTCTAGTCCAACCCCTTAAACAAGCAGGAGGTCCTACCATATTACGGACAAATGGTTGTCCAGTCTCTTTTTAAAAACCTCCAGCGTTGAAGCACCCACAACTTAGAGGGAAGCTGTTCCACTGGTTACTAGTCCTCACTGTTAGGAGGTTTCTCCTTAATTCCAGGTTGCTTCTCTCCTTGATTAATTTCCATCCATTGTTTCTTGCCTTCTGGTGCTTTGGAGAATAGTTTGACACACCCCCCCCCTCTTTTTTGTGGCAGCCTTCTGGAGGCAAGCCATCCCACTGATTAATTGTTCCCACTGTCAAGAAATTTCTCCTTAATTCTAGGCTGCATCTCTCCTTGCTTTGATGCCGGTCAACGTACAATTACAGGCCTCCTCTTATTCCAAGCCAGCATTCTTAATTCTTCTCGAGTCAACTGGATGCTGCAACATTGACCGGGTCACGCTTCAGGCATGCTGTCCCAGAGAGGATACAGCTAGTCCTCACATTACGAGATTCTCAATCATCCAGGTCATGATTGACCCAAAGGTGTATTTTTTCCAAAAGGCAATTGGACATTCTTGTTTTTGTTTTTTTTTTCTTTGAAAACTTTTCGCTTCTCATCCAAGGAGCTTCTTTAGTTCTTCAGAACGAAGGAGAAGTTGAAGAAGCTTCTTGGGTGAGAAGCAAAATCTTTTAAAAGAAAAAACAAACCCCAAGGATGTCCAGTTGCCTAAAAAGCGTCTTTGGGTCCTGAGATCATGATCTTATCTGGGGCCAGAATTTCCGTTTGCTAAACGAGATTTTTAATTAAAAGTGAGTCGCAGCCGATTTTATGACCTTTTTGCCATCGTCCTTCAATGAATCCTTGCGCCTGTTTAGTAAATCAGTGTGGTTGAGCAAATCAAACAAATCCGCCTTCCCTCGTTGACTTGGCTTGTCGGAAGGTCTCGGATGGCGACCACAGGATTCTAGGATCCTGCAATTGTGGTAAATACACACCGGTTGCCAAGTGGACAAATTTTGATCCCCTGACAGTGTGGATGCTGGGAGGGTTGTAAGTGTGAGGGCTGGCCGAAAGGGACGTTGGTGCTGTAACTTTGGACCAGGGGTCTTCAAACTTGTCCCTTTGATGACTTGTGGACTTCAACTCCCAGAATTCCTCAGCCAGGCACGCGTGCCTGGCTGAGGAATTCTGGGAGTTGAAGTCCACAAGTCATCAAAGGGACAAGTTTGAAGACCCCTGCTTTGGACGGTCCCTGAATATGAATGGCTGTAAATTGAGGTAGCTTCTTCTACCTCTGCTCAGACGCCGGGCTATCCTTGCTTACTGCACTTCCTGGTGGAGAAGACTGAAAATGACAAATAATGCCTTTAAATTCCCTCCCAGTTCTGCGCAAACAACGCCTGCTGTTTGCTTACCCCTGCCTTTGGTTAGCTCTGCAAATTTGTTTAAAGAACTTATCCGGCTGGCCTAACTTGAACAAAGTGACTCTAGCCCATTTACAAGAAAAGGCAAACACAATGCATGTGTTGTTTTGCAACTGATAGTTGTTAAGCTTTCTACCCTGCCACAGCAGCGTAGGCGTCCCTCAAAGCTCCCTCTTAGGCTCAGTCCGCTTCAATAACTTCATAAATGACTTGGATGAGGGGATAGATGGGGAACTCATCAAAGTTGCAGACGACACCAAACTGGCAGGAATAGCCAACACTCCAGAAGACAGGCTTAGGATACAGGAGGATCTGGACAGACTCGAACACTGGGCACTATCTAACAAAATGAAATTCAACGGTGAAAAAAGCAAGGTTCTACATTTAGGCAAGAAAAACCAAATGCACAAGTACAGCATAGGTGGCACCTTGCTCAATAGTAGCAACTGTGAGAGGGACCTCGGAGTCCTAGTGGACAATCACTTAAATATGAGCCAGCCATGTGCTGCAGCTGCCAAAAAAGCCAACGCAATCCTAGGCTGCATTCACAGAGGGATAGAATCAAGATCATGTGAAGTGTTAATACCACTTTACAAGGCTTTGGTGAGGCCACACTTGGAATGCTGCATCCAATTTTGGTCACCACAATATAAAAAAAGATGCTGAGACTCTGGAAAGAGTGCAGAGAAGAGCAACAAAGATGATTAGGGGGCTGGAGGCTAAGAACAGCTGCAGGAACTGGTTATATCTAGTGAAAAGAAGGGACTAGGGGTGACAGGATAGCAGTGTTCCAATATTTGAGGGGCTGTCACAAAGAAGAGGGGAGGTCCACCTCCAAAGTACCTGAAGACAAGATAAACGATGGATGGAAACTAATCCAGGAAAGAACCAATCTAGAAATAAGGAGAAATGTGCTGACAGGAAGAACAATTAACCAGTGGAACAGCTTGCCTCCCGAAGGTGTGGATGCTCCAGCTCTGTTATTCTGGGTTCAAAGCAGCCACTTTAAAATGAATGGCTGTATAAACTATTTGAATTAACTAAAGATAAAACGATCTCGAGTCAACTGGAGCTGCCTGCGTCGCCTTATCAGTGAGATAGGCAACCTATATAAGTTTAATAAATAAAGCAGCCGGAGCTTTGCTTCCTGTTTCTTTTTGTAGGGAGTGGAATTTGAACCCAGCCAGCAGAATGGGGAGGAGACCCCAGAAGACGTGCTGGAACGGCTGGCCCAAATGGAGACGCTGGTGGTGCAGCTGAAGACCCTGGTGCGGGAGAAGGATGCCCAGCTCCAGCAGAAGGATGCCACCCTTCAGGTGGGTGAAAAGCTCGTGCCCTCTTTCCCCTGGGTAGCAGCTTCCATGGGTGAGTGTTTGTGTGCGCTGAGGTGGGACTAGAACTCACAGCCTCCTGGTGATTGGCCCAAAGTCACTCAGTTGGCTTTCACGCCTATGGCGGGACTAGAACCCACCGTCTCCTGGTGATTGGCCCAAAGTCACCCAGCTGGCCTTCGTGCCTGAGGCATGAAATAGGAGGAAGGTGTGCTGGATATATTCTCACCTTCAATTATTTGTAGAAATCACTCAATCAATCAGACTAGAGAGGACCCTGCATGAAGCACCCCCAAACATGCCCAGGCAATGCGCTTTTTTCCTTCTGGGGAAGAAGTCTTTCCACCCTCTGATGCAGAGGACAGCGCTCACTCAGGGTCTCCAGACATCCTCCTGCCCCTCCCTCGCACCCCCCCCTACACACACACCCACACACCCTGTAGCTCTCGCCCTGTGTGACGCTGTGTGGTTCTCCTACCTACAGGAAGAGAGGCAGGCGGCGGAAGCTAAACTGCTGAAGCTGAAGCTGCAGGCCAAAGTCAAGGTGGGCAACCTGAACAAGCGCATCGAGGAGCTGACGGCCCAGGGAGGGGCAGTGCGTGCCGAGGGGCAGCCGGAAGGGACCCCCCCGCCCCCTGTCCAGGTGAGCCCCCTGCCCAAGGAGCGTGTCACCATCTCCAAGCCGGGCGGCCAAAATGTCCCACGTGGGACAAAGGAGAGACTTTTCTGCGGATCAGCTGTCCCTGCTAGTGTCTTTCTTGGCTTCTGGGCTCCGGTGAGAGGGTCCCGCTCGGCCACGTGGCCCCTCCCCATCCAGAAACCCTCGGCCTGCTTCCCCCATTGATTTTGCATGTAGGGAGGTTGCAAAAAAAGAGGATCCCACGACCCCAGGACACTGCCACCGTCATAAATATGAACCAGTCACCCACGTGGGACGCTACCACCGTCATAAATATGAACCAGTCACCCACGTGGGACGCTACCACCGTCATAAATATGAACCAGTCACCCACGTGGGACATTGCCACCGTCATAAATACAAGCCGGTCACCCACGTGGGACACTGCCACCGTCATAAATACACACCAGTCACCCACGTGGGACACTGCCATAAATACGAGCCAGTCACTCATGTGGGACACTGCCACCGTCATAAATATGAACCACTTGTCAAGTGTCCGAATTTTGATCGCGTGACCCACAGGGATGCTGCAAAAATGGCCGTAAGACACTTTTTCCCAGTGCTGTTGTAACTTTGAACAGTCACTAAACGAACGGTCGTAAGTCGAGGACCTCTTGTATCTTCCCCTAAAAATGCCCCTCCTCTCTTCTGCACCATCAGGGTGAGCGCAGCAAGAGCGACGGGCCGGCGGACGAGACGGGCGCGCTGAGGGGGCAACTGGAGGAGCAGGAAGAAAGGGTGAGGGGCCTCCAAGGGCAGCTGGAGGAAGCAGCGGGAAGACTCGGGGACGCCCAGGCCCAGGTAGGGAACCAGCCCTGCCCACCTGGGCTTCTTTGGGGGCTCCTCACCTCTCGGGATCTTCGCAGGCTAATGTTGGCGAGGGAGCCTAAGAGCAACGGCTGGAAAGTATAGGTTTCTAGGTGCGTCTCTTCTCTTGTGAAATTGCTACCCCTCGCCCAGAAAGGCATTTTCGGCATTTTCCCCACACAGATGGAAATTGGGGTTCAAAGTTGGCTGCTAAAGCATGGTGCCAGCTTGGGCTAGTGGTTAAGGCACCTGGCTGGAAAGCAGGAGACGGCGAGTTCTAGTCCTGCCTTAGGCATGAAAGCTATCTGGGTGATTTTGGGCAAATCCCCAGGAGACGGTGAGTTCTAGTCCTGCCTTAGCAATGAAAGCTGGCTGGGTAACTTTTGGCCAATCACCAGGAGAAGGTGAGTTGTAGTCTTACTTTAGACATGAGAGCTGGCAGGGCGGCTTTTGGCCAATCACCAGGAGACGGTGAGTTGTAGTTTTACTCTAGACATGAGAGCTGGCAGGGCGGCTTTGGGCCAATCACCAGGAGATGGTGAGTTCTAGTCCTGCCTGAGCCGTGAAAACTAGCTGGCTGCCTTTGTATATGTATATGTATATATCATACACCTACAGGGGGAAGGCATGTGGGACATGTTCACCCCTTTGAGTTATTTGTAGAAACAATAGAGGTGAGATACAAATAAAACAATACATCAGAGCAGCAGCGTCTCAAGGGGCGCACAGGGACTGGCACCCTGCGTGGGAGAGTCTCCCCTAGGATTTCACCTCCATGTCATGGTTCCGACAGATGAAACTCTTCAAAGAACTTTGAGGCATTGTTTACCTTCAAGAATATTCAAGTTGCATGGCATCGGCACGTACATGGTCGAAGCCGAAATCTGAATTCTCCTCCGCTAAACACACAGTATCAAAGCACAATTCCCTCCTCTAATTAACAGTCACAAATCACCTTCTCCAATTAGTTTGAAATGCAGACCTTCCCTCCAGTTCTTCTACCCGCCATTTCTTATCATCTCTTATTTCAACCAACCTTTAAAAACAGTCTACTATGATGTTGTTATGTCTAACTAATGCCCATACACATTCTTCCTCCTTCCCCCCAGTATCATCTAATTCTAGCTCTAAAAGTAACACACAAGTTAAGGGGAAATTGGGTGCATCTTCATACATTGTCAAAGCAAGAACATCCGATGTTAGCAGCGTTAACACTCTGGGTGTCTGGTACATTTGATACCAAGAGCATTTTCACAACCTCCCAGTTGCACATGGAAGAAGATTATTTTAGCTCCATTCCTTCGGAGCGTCGCTTGGAGGCCCCAGTGTTCGCCTCTGCTCCCACGCGCGAGAGGCTCCCCTTGTCATCTCTGTGCCTTCGTTCTTCTCTTGGCAGATCAGCTCCCTCCAAAAGGAAGTGCTGGAGAAGGAGTCACTCCGTGAAGAACAGGCTCTCCAGCACCAGGCAGAAGTACGCCAGGTGGAGGCCCGCGAGGCAGAAATGCAGCAGGTGGGTTGGAAAAGCATCAGATTTGCAGATGACACCAAGCTGGCACGAACAGCCCACGCCCCAGAAGACGAGCTCAGGATCCCAAAGGATCTTGACAAAACCTGAACAGGGGGCCCTGTCCAACAACGTGAAATTTAATGAGGAG